>NW_017306364.1:2374562-2418813 GCF_000935625.1 Nanorana parkeri
TAATGTATTTCAACTTTTTTCTAACCCTTTATCACACTTGTCATAAAAGGCTTTATTTAGAAAAGTGTCTGAAGGAGGAACATCTTCATCTTCAACCAGAATCTTCCTTCTATCCCTCTATACTTTAATGGGAGATAGCAATAAATCATTTATTTTTTCTATGGGCAGTAATAAGAGTCCACCGTTTAGACACTGATCTATACATCCCAATGAGCCAAAACAATTCATCTATCATAGATTTGACATTAGCAAACCCTCCATGTCTTCTTTGATTCCCAGTTGGACAATATTTTGTAATCAGCAAAGATCTACACACTTCAGAGACTACAACACAATTCTAGAAGAAAACATTGGGAGAAAATATGGTACCTATAACAGGGTATTTGCTTTGGGCGACATGAAAGGTGGAAAGTTACTAAACAAGATGACTGGAAAATACAAATCCCAGCATGCTCTGCTTGTTTGTGGTCTTATAGTAAACAGACGATGTACATTGGACTGCTACATTGTACAATTTTTCATACGAGAATATCATAATATATCTGTCCGTATTCCTGTGGTTGCTCATTTTTAATACACAACTCTTCTAGAACCAAGAACTGGAAGATGCAAACCATGCATAAGAGAGAAAAGTATGCACAAGACATTTAAAATGATGAATTAACTGTATTTCCTTTGAAGTTCAACATTCCTTAGCTGTTAACATAAAGCTTTGTTATCAGCTTTGCTAGGACAGGTCTATAAACTGTAATAGAAGGCCCACATTTTGACCTTTCCTGCGGAAAAGGCTGCTTCAGTTTCTGTTCAGTGATGGCCACATATGTGAGGGCCTGGGCACTAGCTCATGTGACCCCTGCTGATGGGCAGGGTCAGAGTGCAGGCTAAATGATGTTCAACATTAGAAGAGATCACATGACCAAGTGCCTATACCTTTATGCATGTGATCTACTTTACATGCCAAAATTCCATTAGACCTTACCCTTCCATATTTAAAAATAAAATGTGCTTAAGTCAGGGTGACTCCAGAGGCCTTTTTGCTCTGTACATACTGTATAGGGGCTCCATATGTTTGCAGATCTCTTATGGCAACCAGCACTATTTTAAAACAGTATCAGAAGGACAGACAACCATGTCTTATTATAATAAAAGTGGTAATAAACTAGGACTGAGATAATACACAACAATTATGTTGCAGGTAAGATCATAAAGGTGAACTTGTCTTTTTAAAGGAACCTTTGGCAACCTTTAATACAGCTTATCGCCCTTTCACAAGCTCAGTTACATCTCCCCTAAGCAGCACATGTGCAGTTGATAGGCTGGTAAACTGGAGAAACTGCAGAATAATAACAAGAGAATGGAAGAAATACATAGTAAAAAATATGCAAAAGGTAACAAGTGACCAGGTAGATGTTGTGTAGAATGAATTACAAGATGGCGATTATGGGGGGGAAAGGGGACATCCAAGTTGTACCCAGATGTCTGTCCATGTTTTATACACGCTGTCTGGCTCTGAGGTCTTGGAGGTAATATGAAGACATTCAGTCATCTAATAGACCCAGCAGACAGGAACCCACTGGGGCTCAGTGCGCAGTTTCTCAAGAGCCACCTGCAGCTCATGGAAACTCTTATCCAGATCTGAGTTCACCAGACTAAGGTCAAAGTAATGGCCATATGCTTGCTGGAGCCGTTCACTTTCCTCCACGATGCGCAGGAGCTCACCATCCTGTAGGAAAAGGACAACCTGCCTTAAAATCTCTTCTGCAAATAAGGCCACCAGGAACATATATAAAAAAATACTAATCAGGGATAAGCGAGCATTGGAATACATTTTTATAAGCTTGTCACAAAAGTTTTAGTTGGTCAGATTACATTTGACTCCCCAAAAGCTACTGCTTAACCCTTGGTGAAGCCCTCTTCTAATGAATTCTAGCTCTTTCATTGAGGTAGGCAGCTTCAGTTAGTGGTCCACCAAGAGCAAGTATGGTAAAATATCTAATTTTTCTTGGGTACAACAGTATACTAAATCAATTAACGAATTTGGTTAGTAGATAGTGATAGGATAATTAAGGTTCCTACTGCCAACAGTAATGGACGATCCAACCCAGGGCCTCCATACCTTATCAAGATAACTTGGACTTCCTGTGGCATAAAATGTAGGGGTGAATAACAGTTAATCAGTTGAATCGATTGTGATAGTGGGACTATTTACATTTTTCTAGCTATAGCTATTATCTTCCTGGTATAGAAAAACAATAACTTTACAAGGGTTCAATTGTGTATACTAGAAACCCTATGATTGATGATCCTTAAAACACTTAATTGCACTCTTCTTTTACATACTTTTCATTTACATCATTTTTTTTACTGTTTTTATGTGTTCTATGTGTAGAGATCATATCAAACCCAGAACTCTATGCTACAATACCTGTATAATATAAGGTTCTCCAATGCCATGAAAGAAAAAACTCATCTCTCAGAGGCTTTTGAAGGGTTTTTTATAATCACTGGCCTTCATTTTACACAAGTACACAGGTATATAGTTTGTCCTGTACAGGTTACAATTTACAGGGGTCTCTTGACTTTATAGAGCACCAAGAATGACAAATATAAGCCCTTCTATATCCCAATGAAATTTTGCTTTTTTTGTACGTGTGAGTCTCTTGGAGGGCCCTTACTAAAATGGATCTGTGTTCAAGTCATATATGGAAGCCATCCGCACCCTAAACACCTATGTGCATTCCCTAGCCCTGCATTTCCCAACCAAGGTGTCGTGGCACCCTGGGTTGTCAACTGGCTTTGTCAGAGGTGCCTTTAAATCTTCACACAGTATCATGCATTTCCATGGTACAGGCGAGCCGGCCACCAACGCCATAGGAACATAAGCTAATCCAGGGCAGGCTGCATCCAGGACCTCCCAATGCATTCAAATAGAGACAGAAGTCTGCCTCTGTCCAGTCCTGCTCCACCATCGCGCACTCTGTCATGCTGCGGCACCACACTGTGGTGTTGATTGTAAGCTAGGACTCTGATGTGAAGGGGGCTTCTGATCTGAAGAGAGGACTCTAATCTGGAGGAGGGAACTCCACATCATTTTTATTTTTTTTGCGTGGTGTTCCCCCTTAAAATCCATACCAGGCTCCTATCTAGGATAAGGGTCTGGTATAGATTCTGGGAGAATGATGAGGACACTTGTCTTTTTGTTACATTTTTACATTCTAGACTGGGGTACCTAAAGATTTCGGATACTTTTAAAGGATGTTATGATCAAAAAGAGGTTGAGAAACGCTACCCCAGTCTATTAACAAATAATCAAATTAACACTTACAGACAATTGTTTTGCTGTCAGACCGGCATGAACTGCTGACTGGTTATTGGATTTCAATGTCTGAAAATCTGGAGCTCCAATGAACACAACATATGGCACAAACTCTGCTGTCCTGAGGACTTTTACTGCCTGTAGAAAAATATAGGCGAGATCGATAGCATTATACTTGTACAGTTACAAATTTGTGCATTTCTGTTTATTTCTGCTTTCTAGCAGGGCAGTGTACCCAGTTCAGGGTGTAAATCATGTATGAGTATATGCATATGCACTATTGCAAAGATGAGTAACGGGGAATTTATATGGTAAAGCCAGCTACAGCTTTGTTCTAGTTTAGGGTAGAATAGGGAAGATATATAACCTCTGTATGATTGTTATTAGCGTGTGCATGTGTGTGTGTTGGTGTAGGCTCCAGGCCTCATTATACCACAACTGCGGTTATCCTCTATGGTGGAAGAAACTGCTTTCACAACATTTAGGGAAGAAACCTGGAGATAGATAGATAGATAGATAGATAGATAGATAGATAGATAGATAGATAGATAGATAGATAGATAGAAACTGTGTGCTGGCAGCGTTGTAAGTACTAAAAGATTATGAGCACAAGGTTCAGTTCCTTGACAAAAGAGATTTCTACGTGTAGTGTGTGACAGACAGGCTAGGACTTATTTTGTACTCTATGTTTTTTTCCATCTCACCTGAGGGTTGACATCCAGCACACACATCTTTCCTGATGTCACCACTTCCTGTATGGAGCTAATCTTTGTGCCGTACAGATTGCCCTCATATTCACCATGCTCCAGATAGCGGCCACCTTTTATGTCTTGTTCCATCTCTGCACGTGACACGAAGATGTAGGACTGACCATCCCACTCTCCATCTTTTCTCTTCCGGGAGGTATCTGTATGAGATCAAACGACCGGCTGATCATATATAGTTTTTATTTATTTATATAAAGTTGTGCTTGTTCTTCAAAGGAGTTAAAGCCATTTTGAGTTGATCCAAGCTTCAGCCTGTCAGCTCATTGAGAATGGAAACAAAACCCTGCCAAACCAGATAAAACCAGCATCATTGAAGAGCTGTACAGTGGGATTCCCCACTGGGTCGATTTCTCCCTACTATGCCTGGCTAACAAGCAAGCTTGCAGTATCGCTAGCCAAAGTGGTTTCTCCATACGTACCTGTGCAAACTCCACATACAGTATATTCTAATGAAGATTTCACTAATGGGCTGATGATACACTGTTGGCATGAAATGCGCTCTTCATCAAATATTCAACAAAACCTATTTTATTGCAGATATAGGCCTACAGAAACTCACATGGTGTTGTGGTGCCATATCTCAATGGGTCAGATGTCAGCAGTTTGTTCTTCAGGCTCCTCCTCCCAACTCCCTGGGCACCAATGAGAATGAGGGTCTTTCTTCGGAATGGAGGCATTTTTGCTACTTCTTCGTATATGAGTAGTTCATGGCGGTCAAACTCTACAAGTAAGAAATCATGGATGACACGTGTTTACATAGAACAAATAATTTTTGGAAGTGAAGCCAATGCACATTATTATTATACAGGATTTATATAGCGCCAACCGTTTGTGCAGTGCTTTACAATATAACGAAGACATTACAATCACAATACAATTGAAGACAAGATGGTAAGGAGGGCCATCTACATACACCCTCATACCATCAAGGGCATATTTTAAATAGAATTTGTATTTGTTGCATGGGTTGATGTGGGGATCCCTGGTTTCGTCTCATAAATCAATTTTTCAGGAGGGTCAGGCTACTCTTATCAACTGGCTCTAGTGTGTCTGAATGACTGTAAAATAATGTTAGAGCGACAGTCCTTTCAGGAGAGGAACTGATATCAATTGACCTGATGGCCAAGTTTTGGGTGAATTGATGAGATGAGACATTATTTATTCTAAGAGTTGAAAGATTTTATTCCCCTTATTCAGGTCCCCCATACACACGCACACAGATATAAATATATTGACCCTGAGTTTGAAAGATTTTACCTGCGTTTTTGGTGGTCACGTACATTATCCTCTTCTTTTTCTTTCCTCCAATACTTCCACAAAGAGCACCTATCAACACCAACAATTTGTTAGAAAAATCAGATCCATGATTGTATACATTTTTATTTATATGCCACAAACAGCAAATGAGCAAAGTGCAGCAAACCATAGCAACCGAATAAAAGTTATCTTTCTTTGATTTGAGAGCAGTTACCTAAAATCTGGTTACTTTAGGATACAGCACTTTGCATGTTATTACTGCTGTTTGAACTACCTTTAGAGCCACATAAAGACCTTTGGCTGAGAATGATGGGCAATGAGAGTTAATCCTCTAGAACCTGCTGTGACTTCTCTCCCTAACTTCGCCATAGTACAGAGAATGTGTTAAAAAGCGACTGTTTCCCCTTTATGTGGACAAACCCTTTAAGTGAATGGTAGGGTTGAGCTTCCACAGTCCTAACATGCATAGAAAGAGAAACAGACAAGGCAAATGAACTGAAGGATGAAAGAAGTATGCATTACACAGGGTCTGTGACTAATTACATTTAGGTAACTGAATCTAAAAGCTTTTTAAGGAATCATGTGGTGAATTGCAATTCAAGTGGAACTCCAGCAGCTAAATTCACAGTTAAAGAACATATATGTTTTATTGTTTTACCTGATTGTCACCTGTTTGTGCAGCCAGTTTTATGATGTAGAAACCATTGCCAGCCATATCACCAAACGTTACAGCAGCAGCGGCCCAGTTGGTCAAGAGCACAACCCCAGCTTGCTGACTGCATTTTCTTAGTGATTTTATATCTGCCTAGAGTTCAACTTTAGAGTTAAAAACAAAATGTGAAATGCAGTAACCTACAAGAACCAATAAGTAACCTTTGAACTAATGAAAACTGAATGTTAATCAGTTATTTGTATAACACATCACTGCTGTTTGGGCAGCCTTAATATAAAGGCCAAGTGTGCTCAAACTGCATTTAGGCAGACATGGAAGGTTACTCACTAGAGTTTGGAGTCAGCTCACCATCTCTTTTAACAAATGCTTTTCTCTTCTCCTCCAGAAGCTGGCTGGGGATGAGGCCTGCAGATCCACCTTTCACAAGACATGCCTGGGCATGAGAGATAGTAAAAAGAGAAAATTCAGTAACACCTGAAGAAGCCCTCTGCAAAACAGTTGTATTCTAGCACAGCCTTTCTTCACCAGGGTTCTGTGGCACCCTGGGGTGACTTCTGGCTTCCTTGGGTGGCCTGGCCTCCAGCACCATGTAAATGAATGACAGTAATCTAGGGAGGATGGGATCCATTCAGAAGATTACAGTCTGCTCTGCCTCCCATCCTCCTCTGCCACGCTGCAGCAGCTCCTGATGTGATGGTGGGAGTCTAATGTGAAGAGGAAGACGGAGGATTCTGATGTGAAGGAGGCACTGGGGACTCTGATGTGAAGGGGGGCTGAGGACTCTGATGTGAAGGGGGACCAAGGGCTCTGATGTTAATGGGGACCAAGGGCTCTGATGTGAAGGGGGACCAAGGGCTCTGATGTGAAAGGGGAAACTGAGAACTCTGATGTGAAGAGTGACTTCTCATGTGAAGGTGACTTCTCATCTGAAAGAGGGGACCCTGATATGGAAGGGGGGCTCTTATGTAAAGGGGCAACTGTGATGTGAAGGGGGGCATCTAATGTGAAGAGGGCTCCTGGTGTAAAGGGGAGAGTCTGATGTGAAGGAAGGCAGACCCCTGTCTTGGATACGTTTTTCGACTGGGGTGCCTTGAGATTTTGCATACATTTAAATGGTTCCATGATGGAAACATGGTTGAGAAACTCTGTTTTAGCACCATTCATCTGCCTATTACTTACATAGTTAGTTAGATTAAAAAACAAAAGTCTATTGAGTTTAACCAAAAATAAACACAATTAAAACATCTTGCATTATCAGAACCCTTAACCTGCAGTTGATCCAGAACAAGGGAAACAAATCCTTTAAATCTGGTAATATTTACTGTAACAGGGAAAACATTTTCTACCTGATCCTGAAAGGCAATAGGATACTCCTGGATCAACACTCCACAGTGTCATAATGTATCATTATAAATGGCCAATTATATTTTTGCATTTGAAAAAATACCCATCCCTTTTTGAAGCAAACTACTGAGCTGGCTAGAACATCTTCTGTGGAGGTTAAACCTCTTTTACTGCCGGCACAAGGAGTGTCCCCTTGTCTTTTGCAACACTGAGACATGAAATCCAGCATTTCAGAAATGGAATATGTGAACCATACAATGACAGACAGCCAGGGCCGGCCTTAGGCCTTTAGGCGCCCTGTGCGGCCGCACTGCTCGCACACCCCTAAGGCCGGCCCTGCAGACAGCTGCCTGACTTGGAGAGCTAAGACCAACCACAGTACTCCAATGTGTGATAATAATAATAATATTCTCATTTGCTCTTTGCAGCTGAAGACAGAGAGATCAGAGCTGATAGAAAGACAATTATCTAACACACTGGAAAATTACTGTCTGTGATAACAGCACTTCTGATGGATGAGCTGCTCATTATGGTCTTTTAGGGAGGTCATAAAGGTTCCAGTTGTTGCAAGTGAGGATAGAAAAATCAGTAGATTAAATATTGTTGTTACTGACCTGCCACCAGTTAGGGTCTTCCTGGTTGACAATCTGCAGGAGGTCTCCTGCTCGGAAAGCCAACCCTGCCTCCTTACAGGGGATCAGACTGTCATTAGAAGGGTCGTAGCTGAAGTGGCACTTTACAAACACCTGCAAATTAAAAGACTTGTTTTATTATGTTATTTTATAATAAGCCCTAAAGTACTTAACATATGTAAATGAATAGATATGGACTTCAAGAAGGTGGGCTGGTAGTATCAGGTTCTTCATATACAAAAAAAGGTTTAAGCAACCCTAAAAGTTCTGCTCCCATTGCATTATTTATCAGGCATGTACCAGATCCTCACTGTATGTACTTCTGTCTTCTGCTGTTGTACCTGTCTCAGGGGATGCTGCTCCTGATAGCTCGGGAGTATTTTCAGCACCACGCTCCCGCTGGCCTCCCGCAACATCTCCTGTAAAGCTTGAGGGTCGCTTCCTACCTCCCGTCCATTCACCTCCCTTATGACATCTCCCACATGAAGAAGACCTTGTTGATCTATAACACCACCATGCAGGATTCGTGCAATCACCAACTCTCCACCCTCCACACGGAAAGTCACACCCTGGTGGAAGAGATGGACAAAAATGTATTCTTAGCAACAACAATAATAAAGGAAATTACAGTAGTGGAATATACCAGAGAACTTTAACCCATATCCAGCTTACCAAATGCTCCCCTGCATTTTTCCTGACACCCACCATACGCACAGCATCAGGTGGAACGGGCTGGTTGCTCAGGGTAGGATCCAGAACTGGGCTTGGTGGAGGGGTCTCATAGTTCTTGGAAGCCACGGAGTCATGAGTTTGTAAAAGAGACTATAGAATAAGAAGATAATAACATGTAATAATCTAGGGTTCGATACTGCCAATAAATACTGTTGTCATGGATACTGAGTTTCTTCCTCCACTGTTACACTGTTGAAAACTGTTTAGAGATCCTAGAATACAAGCATTAGGGAACTACTGACTGCAGCTGTACTCAGGTCAAAACAAGGGAATATGAAGCTTCATATTGGTAAAATGGTATTTCTTTTTCTTAAAAGGGGACTACCTGGAAAACTGAAACACCCCTACCAGTTTGGAAACTGCATCATGGAGGGGTTTCCCCCGCACATACAACTCTTGCTGTTTTGTCATTTTACAGAGATTCCAGTGGATCCCAATCCTAAAATGACATTGGACTTCAAATATTAGTTCCCCAAAAACTGATATTTCAGTTTTTATTAGATGCTGGACAGTTAACCTACCTGACAGCTTCTTCTGTCTCTCGGAAACTTTATTGGTAAGATCTCTGCTGAGTTCCTGGATCTGCACACCCACTGTGAACATTATGAGGGGTTCCCACTCTCCCTACTGTATTTTTTTAATTAATTTCATATTATGAGTACTATAACAAGAGGAGTTTAAATACATAAAGCTGGGCATGAAGACCCTGCACTTCATGGTATACAGGGACAGAGTCTGGAATAATGGTATAAAGATATTGCTTTTGGAGTATCCAAGACATTTAAGAAGCCATGGACAGACTCAATGCACCAGGCTCCACCAAAACAACTTTTGGGTGGACTGATCCTTTTATTATAGAGGACAGCAGTATCGGGAATCCACTAGGGTTTCATGGGAGGTTAAGAAAGGCAGGACCCATTTATGTTACCAGGTTTGGAAATCCCTTGTAATTACCACTGTTGGGACATCACTTGGGTTGAACGTGGTAAAGAATATTAAAAGGGTACCAAAAAGCACAACATCTCTTCTAAATAAACAAAACCCCTACTTTCTTGCATGCTGGCCTGCCTATGACCTGTCTATGCACATTTGCTTGCTTTCATTTAGGGAGATCGAGGTGCTGCCTGTTCACATTCAGTGCATGGATATTCAGCATAATGATTGACGACAATAGGTTAAAGTGCGAGACAAATAAAGACAAGGGATATTTGTGCTACCTGGAAATGTGGCTCCTGCAGGATCTTCTGTAGCTCAGCAACTGCCCCATTGGGTTCTCTGGCTGCAGTGTGCAGATCCTGGAGGATCTCCTGGACCAGCTGCAGATTATTCTCTCTCACAGCTTCCAGACGGGTTTCCTCAATCCGCTCATGAGGCTACAGTGGAGGAAAAAGTAGTAGTGGTTAAATAAGGACAAATGCATAATAAAATAATATAGGAAAAAAATACTCTTACTGAGAAACTGCTGTTATATTCAATACAAATCAGACTTCAAGGAGAGCAATTTCAGGCAACAAGTGAAACCAATCAGTGAGCTCCTATTTCTATCCAGCAATTGTGCAAAAGTTAGAAAGCCGATTCAGTTTATTTACTTCTGTGATCCACATCACCATTTAGAGTGCAACTCACAGAGTCACTGGGAGTGGAATTTCTGTATTCTGCACTATTTAACTTCCCTCAATCTGTTCCTTTATGTCCATTTTTAGATTTTATGAATTACCTTGGTTTGGACATGATCATTCATTAAATATTTATAACAAAATTATTATTTTGGAACCTTGCCTATTCCCTATGCCATCATACACCCAATGTCAGAATAATGTCCTCTGGCACCCAAGGCTAAGATGCCAGAGTGCACACACCCTATTAACCAAACTGAAACAGATGAAACTTACGCATTCAACAGCGGGGCCAGCACAGGGTGCAGAAATGACAGCCACTGTCCACTGGCCCTAGGGTTGGTCCAAGGATGGCAGAACGTGATGGGGAATTAGTTACGACATGGTAAAACCAGTGTGATTTTGTCATTATCAGCATGTTAAACATTAACATTATGGCCAATCTCTGTCCTTTTTACTTACTGTTGGACTCTCCATGATGCCTTTGAGGAAGATCAGGTCCAGATCGGAGGAAGGAGGGAATTCAGAAAACGGCTGCAGGATTTGCTGCATGGCTGAAAGACAAGGAGAATTAGAGGCATATGACCAAACATTTGTGGACACCATTACTCCTGTATGAGCTTTTTGAACATCCCATCCCAAAATCATAGTCATTAATAAAGAGTCAGTCCCCATTTAAAGTCATAACAGCCTCCACTCTTCTGGAAAGGCTTTCCACAGGATTTTGGAGGGTACCTGTGGTAATTTGTGCTCATTCAGCCAAAAGAGCATTTGGGAGATCAGCTACTGATGTTGGACAAAAAGACCTGGCTTGCAAATCAATGTTCCAAATATCCTAAAAGGTGTTCAATATGGTGGTGGTCAGAGCTCCATGCAGATCGCTCAAGTTTTTCCAGAGTGAGTGCATGTTGAGAAGAAGTGACTAAAAGATCAGAATCCCCGAGATGCCAGAAAGGAGAAAATGATATTTTATAAAAGAGAACCACGGCATTTGTTCATAATACAAAGTGCTTTTGCAAACTATGTGTCATCCAGCTGGGGCTTAAGTTTACCGGCTTTACACCTTTGTGTTGCAGTAACACACATTCCCAGAATAGGGTCTGGTGTGCTTTCTTGTGCTCCGGGGTGTGCTGGCAGCCCACTGAAAATGAACGAGCTGCCTTAACACAAATCACATCAACGTACAGCGTAACTCACGTTAATATGTGTATGTTAACGCATCAAACAGGTGTGAAGTCGGCCTACAGGATAGGTGGAGCTGAAAGCTGCACCAACAATTTCACAACTCGCTGCCCCACCTTTGGTCACATGACATCTTAGTGCTCACAAAGCAAACAGTTATATGCAACTGAGGCTGCTGCTTTAAGTAGTTGCTTTAAAAAAACATAAGATGGAATCTGTCCGGCTTTTCTAACAGTTTAAGAATAATCTGTGAAGTAGATAAGCATTTGGAATAGTTAGCATGCAGTCTTACAAAACAATTACCTTCCTGGTGTAAGTCAGACTCTTCTGTAAAATCCATAGATAACCCCTCTTTGGGCAGCTCAGGGCTGCTCATAGCGTCTCTTCTGCTATTCCTGATAGCTTACTGATCTTCTCCCAGTTGCACTCTCTCTGACTTTCCCTCTTTCCGATCTTCTCTCTGTTGCACTCACTCTGACTTTATTCCATCCCCAATACCGCTCTGTCTTTGCTGGTACTCTCCGTGCTTCCTACGCCCATCCCCATCCTCACATGTCGAATAAGGGCAAGTAGAGAGATGGAAAGTCACAGTGACAGAATCGAGCTAGCCAGTGGTTATAAAAACCACCAAACGCATCCGCAGCCTTTCGGTGAACCCATCAAGGGGTTAAAAAAAAAGCCCACAGTAGAGCTGCTCGACCAATAAAAACGCAGGGCAAGAGGCATGCTACACCTCGATTGGACGGGGCCAAAAATTGTACATACTACGGAATGGAAATACGGGGAGGAACTGGTGGGTTTCCTGCTTCACAGGACACAAAGCCTGCCGTCCTTCCTCCCCTCCTCACAAAGCCCCCTTTAAGACTTGGTGCTTTGAGCATCACTCTCTAGTTTCCATAGTAACCAGAGGATTACACAGGATGGGTACCAGCCATGATGCTGACCTGGTTAACCCTTGCGCAGCTGAAACAGAGGAGTTATTTTATACTGCCATATTGCTGACCTACTTTTTATGCGGCGCTGTCATACATAACATCATAATGTAACAGATGATAAATCTTAGTCTATCTATAACAAAGATATGTATACGTATTCATATTATAGATCAAACAAGAACAAATGCAACCTATCCTTTAACATATATCTTTGTGATGTAATCAATTACATTTAGAGAGAGGTGATGTCACTCCATTCAATATGAAATATATCGGCGCAACTGATGCATTTTAAACGCATTTAATGGTAGAACTTCTTACTATCTACATACAGCGTATACCTTATTGTACACTAAAACATAATTAAGGATAATGTACATCTCGTCAAAACCAGAAGGATATTAAAAGTCACATAAAATGTTCTATATAGGTAGCAGCCAAGTACAGCCGCAATAAAGAGAACCGGTTCTGGCAATCATCTGCTATATAGTAAAACGTACATGCTATATGGTACACAAGGGCAATGTACATGCCTAACACTGATGTAACTAGGGCAGATGTATTAATATGTGCTGCTCGTCCCACCTACCATCCACAAAAGGGAAGGGGGGGGGAAGTTGTGTCGCACAGGGAGGCTGTATAGTGTGACATGCTTACAGGAACAGGCAGAGGATATCGCTGAGATAATAATAAGCCACAAAAAAAGGCAGATGTAGATGGCGAACAGTGAGATGAGACAGGGCGCCTGGGATGCGCTAATAAAAGACGTGACAAGACGGGCGAGAACAAGCTTTATGCTGGCTTCTGATTTATTATTATGCATACTATGAGGCTAAGAACAGGCGGTTCAGATGCATTTTTAAAGCTTCACAACAGTCTAGTAACCCTCATTAGTAATTGTTAAATGGACAGCTGACAGTGTAGTACACATGTGAAAATCTGGCCGCCCTCAAAATGATCTTGCATGCTGCGTTTGGCCGGCTATGCCACTTCTCAACCACCTCTGTTCATCTAATGCTATAGGTGTGTTAATCCTATAGGGGTGTATTAATGCAATAGGGGTGTATCAATGCTATAGGGGTGTATCAATGCTATAGGGGTGTATTAATGCTATAGGGGTGTATTAATGCTATAGGGGTGTATTAATTATATAGGTGTATTAATACCATAGGCATGTTAATGCTATAGGTATATTAATGCCATAGGCCTGTTCATGCTATAGGTGTATTAATACTATAGGTGTATTACCATAGACATGTTAATGCTATAGGTGTATTAATGCTATAGGGGTGTATTAATGCCATAGGGGTGTAATAATGATATAGGTGTATTAATGCCACAGGCATGTTAATGCTATAGGTGTATTAATCCTATAGGGGTGTATTATTGCTATAGGTGTATTCATGATATAGGTGTATTAATGCCATGGTCATGATAATGTTATAGGTGTATTAATGCTACAGGTGTGTTAATGCTGTAGGGGTGTTAATGCTATAAGGGTGTTAATGTTATAGGTGTATTATTGATATAGGTGTATTAATGATATAGGCGTGTTAATGCTATAGGTGTATTCATGATATAGAGGTGTTAATGCTATAGGTGTATTGATGCCATAGGCATGGTAATTCTATAGGTGTGTTCATGCTATAGGTGTATTAATGATATAGAGGTGTTAATGCTATAGGTGTATTAATCCTATAGGGTGTATTAATGCTATAGGGGTGTTAATGCTATAGGTGTATTAATGATATAGAGGTGTTAATGCTATAGGTGTATTAATGATATAGAGGTGTTAATGCTATAGGTGTATTAATGCTATAGAGGTGTTAATGCAATAGGTGTATTAATGCCATAGGCATGTTAATTCTATAGGTGTGTTCATGCTATAGGTGTATTAATGATATAGAGGTGTTAATGCTATAGGTGTATTAATCCTATAGGGTGTATTAATGCTATAGGGGGTATAAATGCTATAGGGGTGTTAATGCTATAGGTGTATTAATGATATAGAGGTGTTAATGCTATAGGTGTATTAATGATATAGAGGTGTTAATGCTATAGGGGTGTATTAATCATATAGGGGTGTATTAATGCTATAGGTGTATTAATACCATAGGCATGTGAATGCTATAGGTATATTAATGCCATAGGCCTGTTCATGCTATAGGTGTATTAATACTATAGGTGTATTACCATAGACATGTTAATGCTATAGGTGTATTAATGCTATAGGGGTGTATTAATGCCATAGGGGTGTAATAATGATATAGGTGTATTAATGCCACAGGCATGTTAATGCTATAGGTGTATTAATCCTATAGGGGTGTATTATTGCTATAGGTGTATTCATGATATAGGTGTATTAATGCCATGGTCATGATAATGTTATAGGTGTATTAATGCTACAGGTGTGTTAATGCTGTAGGGGTGTTAATGCTATAAGGGTGTTAATGTTATAGGTGTATTATTGATATAGGTGTATTAATGATATAGGCGTGTTAATGCTATAGGTGTATTCATGATATAGAGGTGTTAATGCTATAGGTGTATTGATGCCATAGGCATGGTAATTCTATAGGTGTGTTCATGCTATAGGTGTATTAATGATATAGAGGTGTTAATGCTATAGGTGTATTAATCCTATAGGGTGTATTAATGCTATAGGGGTGTTAATGCTATAGGTGTATTAATGATATAGAGGTGTTAATGCTATAGGTGTATTAATGATATAGAGGTGTTAATGCTATAGGTGTATTAATGCCATAGACATGTTAATTCTATAGGTGTGTTCATGCTATACGTGTATTAATGATATAGAGGTGTTAATGCTATAGGTGTATTAATCCTATAGGGTGTATTAATGCTATAGGGGTGTTAATGCTATAGGTGTATTAATGATATAGAGGTGTTAATGCTATAGGTGTATTAATGATATAGAGGTGTTAATGCTATAGGGGTGTATTAATCATATAGGGGTGTATTAATGCTATAGGTGTATTAATACCATAGGCATGTGAATGCTATAGGTATATTAATGCCATAGGCCTGTTCATGCTATAGGTGTATTAATACTATAGGTGTATTACCATAGACATGTTAATGCTATAGGTGTATTAATGCTATAGGGGTGTATTAATGCCATAGGGGTGTAATAATGATATAGGTGTATTAATGCCACAGGCATGTTAATGCTATAGGTGTATTAATCCTATAGGGGTGTATTATTGCTATAGGTGTATTCATGATATAGGTGTATTAATGCCATGGTCATGCTAATGTTATAGGTGTATTAATGCTACAGGTGTGTTAATGCTGTAGGGGTGTTAATGCTATAAGGGTGTTAATGTTATAGGTGTATTATTGATATAGGTGTATTAATGATATAGGCGTGTTAATGCTATAAGTGTATTCATGATATAGAGGTGTTAATGCTATAGGTGTATTGATGCCATAGGCATGGTAATTCTATAGGTGTGTTCATGCTATAGGTGTATTAATGATATAGAGGTGTTAATGCTATAGGTGTATTAATCCTATAGGGTGTATTAATGCTATAGGGGTGTTAATGCTATAGGTGTATTAATGATATAGAGGTGTTAATGCTATAGGTGTATTAATGATATAGAGGTGTTAATGCTATAGGTGTATTAATGCCATAGACATGTTAATTCTATAGGTGTGTTCATGCTATACGTGTATTAATGATATAGAGGTGTTAATGCTATAGGTGTATTAACCTTTAAATGGAAGAATGTTTGTTACAGTGCCTGTGCAATACCTTTGATTTTTTCCAGCTGAGAACCACATTCACTTCCAGAATTTCACTAGTTTGGATAAGAAGCGAATTTTGCACCCTTCTCCTGCTCACTGCAGTCAAAAACGATCCTCCAATTTACTTGTTCAACCTTGTCCCAGAAGTGAATTGGTAAGCAGGGGTAAGCAACCTCAACACTCGCCACCTACAAATCCTTTCATGCCTGTCTCCGGGAGTCACGCCTGTAGCTGTCAGAGTCTTGCAGTGCTTCATGGGACTTGTGGTCCTACAACAACTAGACAGGCCCGGCGCTAGCGCAAGGCAAGTCAGGCGGCCGCCTTACGGCGCTGCAGGGTGAGGGCGGAAAAAACAGGGCATTTTGACAAGTACTTGTACTTGTCAAAATGACGCAAAAATGCACCTTGCCTGTGTAGGCACGAATCCTAGCACCGGCCCTGCAACTAGAGTGCTGAGGTTGGGTGGATGCGGCGAGGTCGATTCTTATTTATTCTGTACAGCACACAGCTGGTTAATAATAGCCGCAGTTGTGTCGGGGTCTTTTCTGAATACTTTACACCTTTTACATCCTGTGAACACTTACCATGGGAGTGAGAGGGGCAGCAGGGGTGTGGAATTACTATATCCCGACGCCCAGGACATGCAGTTCCAGGCACTGGGTGGGCAGTTTTAATCTACATTTAGCCCTGCTTTGGGGAAGCAGGGCTAAATGTAGAGCGGGGAAGCCGCCGCTCATATGTACAGGGTGATCTCGGCAATGTCACCGAGATCACTTGAATGCAGCCAGCAGGTCTGTCCCTCCCGCTGCTGCGGGGATGGGGGGTTCATTGAGGAACCTGGTCTTGGGGCAGCCGAGAAAATAAATCTGTCCCTGTTTATAACCGAGGGAACCCCCCAATTCATGGTGAGGTGGATTTCAATGAAGGGAAACATTTGGGGACTCTGAATTGCTGCATTTGTTGGGAGATACAATACAACGGGCACATTGATAACACACTTCCAGCCATCTTTAAAATAACATTACAACTTACCGGAATCAGAGTCGATGGACGGCACTGCCACAGGCATTGAGGTTCCCGGAAAATATTCCGCTCTCGCCTTGGAAATTGCTTAAGAGGAGACTTGAAGGGTGATTGCAGAGTTCTGAAATGAAGGAAAGGACATCAGGGGCATAGTCATTTAAAGGTGAACTACGGCCTTCCCTTCAGTCTTGTACAGTTGTACCGACTCCTCTCCTGGACTGAAATTGCTTCATCAGATTTCACTGCACACTGTCAGCTTCTCACAATGTGCATTGGAAGCTGCAGCAAGTCAGGTAAAGCACGCCGCATTTCCTGGCTGGAGGACGTCCAGCATCATCTTTCCTTTCCCTTCATAGCCTAACTGTCCCTGACCTGACCTTTTCATTCATTGGATGTCGTTCTTTCAAACATGGAAGCTCAGCATCAAATGAGGGTGTTATTTAGGGTGGTCTGCATGCAAATACAGTCTGCCTAGGAACACCTACTCCTCCAGACTGACCTCCACCCATCAAGACATTTTGATATTTGCATAATGCCTCCAAAGAATCAGCCCACGTCTCATATCAGGGCTGAGGGCTCTGTGGAGGAGTACTGAGGCAGGGTGCTCTGATGCTTTCAGAAAGCTATGTACAGCGCCCTGCCGGCCCCTCCCACCAGCCATTCCGGCATTGCATAGAGAGGCACAGCGACCCAGTGATGATGTCACTGCATATAATATAAAGTAATAAAAGCAGAAAGGGAACATGTTCCATAGTCCACAGAGAGAACCGGGAACAATAGGAGAAGTGGGAGAGAAGAAGAGAGAGAGAAAAGAGGGGGAGAGTAGAGAAAGAAGAGATAGAGAGAAAGAAGGTAGAGAGAGGAGATGGAGAAGAGCAAGAGAGAGAGGAGAGATAGAGGTGAGAGAGTGAGAAGGGAGAAAGAGAGGGAGGGAGAGGAAGGAATGGAAGAGTTCAGGAGGGAGAAGAGAAAGGGAGAGAGAAGGAGGGAGAGAGAGCAGGAGAGAGACAGGGAGAGGAGTGAGGAGAGAGAGAGAGAGAGAGAGAGAGAGAGAGAGAGCGGAAGAGAGCAAGGGAAGGGAGAGAGGAGGGATAGAATAAAGAGCAAGAGAAGAGAAAAAGGGAAAAGGAGGGAAAGAAAGAGTGAGAAGGGGGAGAGAAGGAGGGAAAGAAAAATGGAAAAGAGAGAGAGAGAAGGAGGGAACAAAAGAGGGAGAATAGAGAGGAGGAAGAAAGAGAGAGCAGGAGGGAGATAAAGAAAGAGAGGAGCGAAAGAGAGAGAGAGAGAAGAGGAAGAGAGATAGAGAAGGAAAGGCGGTGAGAGAGGAGGGAAAGAAAGAGAAGAGAAGAGAGAGAAGGAAGGAGAGAGGTGGGTGGGAAAGAAAGAGAGAGAGGGAGAAGAGAGAGAAGGAGGGAATGAAAGAGAGAGAATAGAGAGAAGGAGGGAGAAAGAGAGAGCAGGAGGGAGAAAAAGAAAGAGGGACAGAGAAAAAAGAGGAGAGAGTGAGGAGGGAAAGAAAGAGAGAGAAAAGACAGAGAGAAGGAGGGCGAGAGATAGAAGGGAAAGAGAGGAGGGAAAAAAAGGGAGAAGAGAGAGGGGGGGAGACAAGAGAAAGAAGAAAAGAGAGATGGAGAGACAGAAAAAAGAGAGAAGAGAGAGGGATAAGAGAGGGAGAAGAGAGATAAGGAACGAGGAAGAGCGAAAAGGAGGGAGAGAAAGAGGTAGAAAAGAGAGAGAGAGAGAGAGAGAGAGGAGAGCGATGAGATGAGCACAGTGTCCTAATGACATCCATAGTGACACATAATGACAGATAATAATAATACACATAACGGGCTCTGTTCCCTTCACTATAACAATGTTATTTTCACCAACAAGCGCTCAGAATATCGCTCACTATGATTAGCTCTGCTTATAGAAAACATCACATTCCTTGTATCCTGAACGAGCCTCATCCCTAATCCCTTATCCCATTCCACCGTGCAAAGAGCAATAGAGATCTGCACATTCTAACAACCAACAGCAACCAATCCCATTCAGTCTTGCGCAGTCAGATCATTGAAAGTCTTATTCCCGATTGGCCGCTATGGGCTACTGCATTTAGCATTTGCGCTCTGCCCTACCAAACGTGTATATACTGGCACATACAAAGTGGAACACAGCTAACAATCTTTGCACATAGTAAACACACATATACCATAGCGCGCGCGCACACGCCAGTCATGCCTCACATGACCGATGGCAGTGGCACATGTGGACATATGTTTACCTACCTTGGCTCTTGGATGATGTCTAGATATATACGGGTTATGGATGTCTATGTTGTGATATATCGCTCACCACCAGCTGTGGCTCAGCTTAGACGCCACTGGCTCTTAAAAGGGTAACAATTGTGAGCGGGCCCACCAGGGGGGATTAGAGGGGTACTGTGACATACCACACAGGAACACTTCATTGGATGCAGGAACTCAGCCGTGTGTCATGGAAAAGGTTTACCAAAGCCGGCTGCTCTTTTTGTTTTTTAATCTCCCAGAGCAATTTATTTCCTATGTAATCAGCAGATTGTAGAAGGATTGGAATATTACATTGTAACACATATGGTCACCCTTAAAGCGACCATACACTACACCATCTGATTGTACACTCTCCTTTAGCTCTACCAACAACCATGTAGTGTACGGGCCGGTCTGATTGGATACACATCGATTGGACAAATTAGGTCGGCTCTCATATTACATAGTTTTTGTTAAATCTAAACTTGATACATTGTCAAAAAAAAATCTCCCAGCAGGGAAAATTGCTCCAGTAACATTGGCCGTTTCCCTTTTCTTTTTTGAGTCCTCCTATCCTTTCCTGTTTTTTTCTTCTAACAGTAAGTGAAGGGAAATCTCAATAGTATGGACACAGCAATAAAAATGCCGGTGTTCTATCGAAAGCTCCAACTCGTCAAAATCTCCAACTACCTCACTGCCGGGTACTTAGTTGGAGATTTTCGAGCAGACGGCGTTAGGCTGCAAAACGCAAAGACTGACGGAGCTCTGTACAGCTGCATTTTAACAATATTCAGCAGGTGGCAAACTCGACGAGTATTCTGAAAACGCTGAGAGGGGAATTTATCAAAACTGGAGCAGATGTGCACGGCAACCAGTCAGCATCCACCTTTTATTTTCAAAGCTTAACTGAACAAACTAAAGAGAGAAGCTGATTGGTTGCCATGGGCAACAGCCCCAGATTTTTTCTGCTCCAGTTTTGATAAATCCCCCTCTATGTGCACTGCAACTGTACAGAGCTCCAGTCTTTCTGAGCACCGGAAGGGAGGTAGTTGGAGATCTTGATGAGTTGGAGCTTTCCATAGAACCCCTGCAGAGGTTCTAACCTATCCCACTGTATCTAAGACAAAACAACATAGAGTAGTGATGGGCAAACTCCAGGCTTCCAGCTGTGGTGACACTACAAATCCCATGATGCATCTGCCTCTGGGAGTCATGGCTGTTGCTGTGAGAATCTTGCAATGCCTCATGGGATTTGTAGTTCCAACACAGCTGGAGGGCCAGAGTTTGCCTAACCTTATAGAGGGAGGAAATTTCTGAAAACTCCAGCAGGCAGAATCTAGAGCAGTTGCCTATGGCAACCAGTCGGCTTCTCTCTTCAGTTTTTTCTGTTAAGCTTTCAAAATAAAAGAGAGAAGCTGATTGGTTGCCATGGGCAACTGCTCCAGATTCTGTCTGCTCCAGTCTTGATACTGTCTGGACTTCCATTGTTTATTTCCTATGTTGTGTAAGGGCTGATGCAGACTTTGGTGATCCCGGGACACGTGTCCAGGGACTTGCATGATCATGTGTGGTTGTCGCGTGGCCCCAGGTTACATCCGAGCGGCGGTCGCTGAAAAAAGGTACATGTACCTTTTTACGCAACTTGCAGTTTTTTTCAACCTTGATTGTGCGCGATTGCACGGGAGGAATCGCGATGAAAAACCGTGCGATCTGCCTGGAGCAACTGGGGCGCCATTAGAAAATAAGCGCGATCAGCGATGGTGTGCGACTCCGGATGCCCGCATGGTCATTGCCCAGGTGTGAACGTGGCCTGAAGGGCTGATGCAGACCTGAACGATCCCGGGACGCGCAATCGCGATTTCAATGGTGTTACATCCAGGCGGCAATCACGGAAAAAATGTACATGTACCTTTTTTTGCGACACGCAGCACACAGCTTTCTTAGCCGCGTGAATGGGGTGCAATTAGAAAAGAATGGCACCACCAGCACGATCAGTGGTGGGGTGCGACTCCGTGACTGCACGGCAATCTGCACGGTTTCGTCACGTGTCGTGCAAGTGTGAACCTGACATTAATGGGGGGAATTTATCAAAATTAGACCAGAAGGAATCTGTAGCTGTTGCCCATGGCAACCAATCAGGTTCCCTCTTTCATTTTTAAACTGAAGAGAGAAGCTGATTGGCTGCCCTGGAAAACTGCTCCAGATTCCTTCTGCACCATTTTGGATAGTGTCTACTTTTCCTATGTTGTGTAAGATGTGTTTTGTTATCAAATAAGCATAAAAAAATGTAAAAACATCAATGACAAATGTAAACAACCTCCCGAGAAATACACAACAACTCCGCTGGGCCCGCAGACACGACAGGGAAACATATTGTTATCTTTTATAAAGTCTTCATTGTTTTGAAACTGAAGGGAAACAAAGAGGGAGCACATTGTACACCTTCAGATTCACCTTCAACTACAGGAACTGAACACACAGGAAAGCATATTTCACTGTGGGAGATACCATCTGTGGGGGAATCACGCTTCATCTGTGTACCTCCATTTCTATGTTGGTGCCATTGTGTCATTTTTATAATACCTACCCAGCCAGCTGAAATGTTACATCAGGCCGACAATGGGACTGGGAGCACCTGCGAAGGACAGCAGCTGTTGTGTCACTCAGGTCTCCACCTCAGCTGAGCATAGGAGCAACAAATCCTTCATTATATTACAGGGATGCCAACCTGAAAGAAGCAATTTCAGGGAGGTGTCCTTCTCATTTCAGGGAGGGGCCCTCTCCCCCCCCCCCCCCCCAGCTGCTGCTGTCAGAATAAAAAAAACAAAACCCAGCATAGGAACTAATAGCTAGATTCCTATTGGCTATTTCAATTTGCAATATCCAATAGCAAGCTGGCTATTCCACCCGCCCTCTGCTGCTGTCAATCACTAGAAGAGGACCTAATGGAGAACTTCAGGTCCCCCTCTGATTGTCCCTCACTTCCTGTCTGGTGAAACCATGGTCAGCAGGACAGGAAGTGAGGGGGAAATCTCTCTCACAGAGACCCAGATAGCAGTAAAAACCTGATGGGAGTAGGAATCCTTCTATGTCCAAAAATAAAATGAAAGTTTTGGACTCAATGCATGTGCTGAGCTTCAAACACAATTATAACTAAGCAGTGATGCAGACCATAGCGCAGGAGTGGGCAAACTCCAGCCCTCCAGCTGTTGTGGAACTACAAATCCCATGAGACATTGCAAGATTATTACAGCTACAGGCATGGCTCCCAGAAACAGAAGCATGGTGGGATTTGTAGTGTTACCACAGCTGAGGCATGTTCAATTGTGCAGCCGGTGCTGAAGTAGCAAACCGCCACTGAATGCTGTGCTGCAAATCAGCACTTAGCACTCGCAGCAGAAGTGAATGTGGATGCAGAGCATGATGGAGAGGTGGGCACACCGGGCAGCGCTGGAGAAAGGTGCCTGAACCCCCCGATGGAGGAAATCAATTCAGTGTGGGGACCTGCAATTTAATGTTTTGGTGGATGAGCACACCAAATATTCATTGGAAAATGGTATTTATTAGTCAAAAATATTATCCTCCGTCATTTTGCTGAGCACTGTACAGCCGAAGCATTCAGTGAAGCTGCTGCAGCGAACTGATGTCCTGCAGAACAGCTATTCAGCTCATGGCTAGGGAACTGAACACACCTCTGGAGTACCGAGGTTGCTTACCCCTGCCATAGCTAGTGTTTTCACTTCAGCTGTGGTAAAACTACAAATCCCATAATGCCTCTGTCACTGGGAGTCATGCCTGTGGTTGTTGCCATGCCTTATGGGACTTGTAGTTCCATTGACTGCAATGATCACCTTTGGCAAATGGCACTTCCTGCCAAACATGACATGCTGTTTAAAATATGCAGCCTGGGGCCTGTATACAGCGCTAAGCAGCCACGATTTTACATTGTAGGTGGGCTGCCGAGGGGTGATAAAAATGTTGTTTTACACCTGTTTTTGCTGCCTGTCTGAACAAGCCCTTAGGCTCCACACAGGCTGGCCTTGGACACAGACATGAAACATGCTGCAGAAAGCAACTTGTGAGGGCGCACAGCTCCTGCGTCTCCATGGAGGTAAATTAGTTGCCTGCACGCTGCTTCACCAAGCCCCCTGTAAATGAGGCCTTAGCATAGGGGTGGGCAACTTTGGTCCTCCAGCTGTGGTGGAACTATAAATACCATCATGGCGTTGCCTCTGGGAGTCATGCCTGTGGCTATCTCTAAATTTCTCATGGCACTTGTAGTTCCATAACAGCTGGAGGACCGGAGTTGCCCATCTCTTGCCTTAGCATGTGGTGAGTAATAATGAGCTGGGGCTTGGTGCAAACCCAGCTCGACGGCTCAAAACTCTGACCAGCACTCCCCCCGATCAGTGGCTGATGTGTAAAAATAATGACAGGTTTGCTTTAAGACACTAGGAAAGTTCGGGAGGCACCTGCCCGAGTGGCGGAGATAGACCGGTACCTTCGTAGCTCCGGTCTCCCCTCGACCACAACACTGAAGAGAGATCCCGTAACACCTGGAGAGCGTGGTCCCACTACACCGTTACTGAGGCATATCTTCGAATTGTGACCCCTCTGGGAGACACATGAGTACTACTCCCTCCATGGAACGCAATTATCCTACGTCATGTGTAGTCTTTGAGTCCTGTGTGAAGTATGCCGGCTAGTTGCACTGTCCCAATGGGAGATACCGGGGGAGAGAGAAGAGACCCCCCCTCCCTCTGCTTTCTCTTCCTCCTTTCTTTTTCCACACCTGCCTTGACCTTTTCTAACTGCTCTTCTTTTTACCTCATACGTAGACTATTATGCAGCCACCCTATTGAATTATTGATGGTCACTCGGGGTCCATGGCCTCCGAGCGTGGGGCTCCGCACTGGCAAGAAGTCAGGATTTTCCTCTTGTATGTGGGTTGCCCACGCTGATGGCGGGGACCCCGCTCGGTCGTCACCTTGAGCGGGATTGAAAGTGGAACACTCACAGGGGCGGCTGAATTACCACGTCTGACCAGTGGCATGACTATAATGCTGTAGCTAGACTTGCATTGACTCACTGTGCCGCTGTGCCTTGTACACTACTGTCTCATTTGAGGTTTTGTTACTTATGATGATATGTATACTTTACTCTTAATGTATAACAGTTGGCTGCCTGCGTGCAGACCTATACCTGCAATATTTGTGTCAGTTTGCATTTTTTGATTAATAAAGCTGGATTTAAAAAAAAAAAAGACACTAGGAAAATGATTTTACAGTGCAGCCAGCCTTTGCAGAAACACATCACCATTGGCTCTCATAGCTGTCAATCAACCAATGCACTCACCTGTACCTGATCAGTAGTGGGCGGGGACCTGGCTACAACTCAGCAGCTTGTTGGGGTGATAAGAGGTATTCCAGCATGGTAAGTCTTTGCTGTCAGTGTACCTTGTGTTATATAATGAGCTCATGAGTCTGTGGTGGGCTGGTGTATACAGTGCATGTGTCAGTCTGACATCTGAGGTTACCAAGTCTCATCATTGCAGATACTAGGGCAGATCAACTAAGTCTGGTGGTTGATGAGGAATACAAATTGTCACACAGGATGTATTATTTTACCAAATAAACTATTTTCTGGGCACCCCAATAATAGTTTATCTGGCTCATTGTATTATTAATTGCAGGTGGTCTGATGAAAGTGGTCTGTGGTACGGTAGCCGTGGTGGAAGTATCATTTTTGGTCTGATCTGTGTGAAAGCAATGGTGCACGTCAGCTGAGTTGGAACCTGTTCTCATACCTACCTAGCTGCAGGGCCGGCCTTAGGCTTTTAGGCGCCCTGTGCGAGAAAGCTTTACAGCGCCCCTCAGTGACCACACCCCTCAGTGGCCACACCCTTTAGTGGCCACACCCCCGTAACCACACCCATTTCCCCCAATATCCGCACCAATTAAAGACTCTTATTTTGTTAAGCCGCAAAGAAACATATTAAAAAGTATGATAAAAAAAAACTTTTATTCAAAGGTATTAAACTTGTCGGCACAATATAAGTATTCTTATCAAATAAAACAACAGAAGGTAAACAATAAATGTCAAACTACAATAGAGTCTATAAAAATAAAGTGTCAGGATGTCATGCCGATCCCTTTTTTCAAGTAAGTGCATCTAGAAAAGTAAAAATAGAAAACAGAACAACAAACCTGGACTTCGTGTAAAATTCATGAATTACTATATGTCCGAATATACGAAAAATATATTCAGGCGCATAATAATTTGTTTGAGAATGTGAGGCGGCACTGCCTGTTTTATGGTCACGTATTCTGAAGAGACAATATAGAGCATTTGGTCTGTTATCCTAGGACCAAGACAAAGTGCTTTGAACAGGATCTTTGAGTGGAGTAACCACATGTTCCATCAGCCACCTTGGTAGAGAGACTTATAGTTCTCAATGGCATTCAAGTGCAGTGACTTCAACTCATTTGTAGTCTATGGACAATCCCTCCTGTGCATGTGTCAGGGATACCGGCACAGGTGACCCCCACACCTGCGCAGGTACCCACACAGGCAGACCAAACACGTGTGACCACACAGACCAGGCAAGTATGGTTTATATAAATATTTTAATAAACCTAGCAAACTAACAGAAACAATCCACAACAGGCAAAACCAATAATGTGACCCCAGACACCTAGAACATACAACAGGTGTAACAACACAGGCACCAGGGCACAAGATAGCATACAGGTCTCAAGGGAAGGCAACAGAATCCTGAGCCAAGGTCCAGACTGCAGGGAGGGTTTAAATACCCTCCCAGGAGCAATAGCTAATGGGCTGATTGCTGGCAGCTGGGAGACACCCACAGGTGAGCACTGGAGCTGCAGGTACCAGAACCACCCAGTGGTGGTCTGGTACCTAGCTGCCTGGAGAATCCTGCAGGTGAGCCCAGGAACTGCAGGGTTCAGCTCCAGCGCCACCTGGAGGCGCTCTGTATTCTAACAGCATGTTACTAAATGTCTGTGCCGAGGTGCGTGGTGAGCGCTGCCTTCCATCTGCCCATCACTTTCTTCAATGTCCCGAATTCCCTGTGTGCTTTACATCACTTGCCCTGCTGCTGGATGTGATCATTTCTCAAGACTACAGAACCCATCATGCATCACCATACCTGGAAACTTTTAAAAATATGAATTCCTGAGACCGTGGGTGGGGCAGTAGTGGGTGTGTCCAGAGGGGCTTAAACAGTCGAGTCTACAGTGTCAGTGCACCTGGCTGTCACCTATCCACCATTCCAGTGGCAGTCAGGTGCACTGCCAGTGTCACTAAAATGATGAATTGGGGAGAGCCAGATGCACACGCCTTTCCAGAGATGCTGACGGTGCACCTGGCTGCCACCTACAAGAACCATCAGTGTCCATGAAATGGTGTGTGCACCTGGCTGTCACCATTTCAATGACACTGATTGCACCTACAGTCACCTCCTTGTCATCCCCTTCCCTCCCGCTCATTTGTGTGTTGCGTGATGCCCAGTACTTCTTTTTCCACACACTGTGCCTCCTGCTCCCACCCAATGCTCCACCTTCTCCAACTCACTGCTCCTCCTCCTCCCGCCATAGAAATCAAAGCACAGCATGCATGACTCACGCACACCGTGCTTTGCCTTTGTTTACATATCTGGAATGAATGAGACGTAAGTGTTCAGGAAAATTACCTGGCCTCGGGATCAAAAATTCCGGTACTGTCGGGTCATTTCTGGCAAGGTCCCACCAGCAAGCAATCCACAACAGGCAAAACCAATAATGTGACCCCAGACACCTAGAACATACAACAGGTGTAACAACACAGGCACCAGGGCACAAGATAGCATACAGGTCTCAAGGGAAGGCAACAGAATCCTGAGCCAAGGTCCAGACTGCAGGGAGGGTTTAAATACCCTCCCAGGAGCAATAGCTAATGGGCTGATTGCTGGCAGCTGGGAGACACCCACAGGTGAGCACTGGAGCTGCAGGTACCAGAACCACCCAGTGGTGGTCTGGTACCTAGCTGCCTGGAGAATCCTGCAGGTGAGCCCAGGAACTGCAGGGTTCAGCTCCAGCGCCACCTGGAGGCGCTCTGTATTCTAACAGCATGTTACTAAATGTCTGTGCCGAGGTGCGTGGTGAGCGCTGCCTTCCATCTGCCCATCACTTTCTTCAATGTCCCGAATTCCCTGTGTGCTTTACATCACTTGCCCTGCTGCTGGATGTGATCATTTCTCAAGACTACAGAACCCATCATGCATCACCATACCTGGAAACTTTTAAAAATATGAATTCCTGAGACCGTGGGTGGGGCAGTAGTGGGTGTGTCCAGAGGGGCTTAAACAGTCGAGTCTACAGTGTCAGTGCACCTGGCTGTCACCTATCCACCATTCCAGTGGCAGTCAGGTGCACTGCCAGTGTCACTAAAATGATGAATTGGGGAGAGCCAGATGCACACGCCTTTCCAGAGATGCTGACGGTGCACCTGGCTGCCACCTACAAGAACCATCAGTGTCCATGAAATGGTGTGTGCACCTGGCTGTCACCATTTCAATGACACTGATTGCACCTACAGTCACCTCCTTGTCATCCCCTTCCCTCCCGCTCATTTGTGTGTTGCGTGATGCCCAGTACTTCTTTTTCCACACACTGTGCCTCCTGCTCCCACCCAATGCTCCACCTTCTCCAACTCACTGCTCCTCCTCCTCCCGCCATAGAAATCAAAGCACAGCATGCATGACTCACGCACACCGTGCTTTGCCTTTGTTTACATATCTGGAATGAATGAGACGTAAGTGTTCAGGAAAATTACCTGGCCTCGGGATCAAAAATTCCGGTACTGTCGGGTCATTTCTGGCAAGGTCCCACCAGCAAGCAATGATGACGTTACATGATTCAGACGCTGAGCTGTAGTGCAGGAGACTGGCTCTGTGAGTGGTGACACCAGGGCTGAGTGAAATGGTGTCGGTGCATAGAGGAAGTCCATCTATTCTTCAATAAGAAAGTTCACAAACGTCTAGATGGATCTGGTTATTAGGAGTGGGATAGAACTTTTGGAATTCCCATATAGAAATACAGATTTATTTTTCATTTTTGACCATAGATGCTCATTAAGCCCTGATCTAGCTGTTTTATCTCTATTCTTTTCAATAGATTTTTTTTTTTTTTGCACCCCCAGACTTCTCTACTGAGGGTTAAAAAAAAGATACAATGTATCTCTTTCTCCACGCGGCATGCATCCCCAGTGATCACATGATCGGGAGCCGATCCTCAGGGCTCCTGATTGTTACTTTGAGACCAGGAGTTGTCGATGACAGCTCTCTCTCGGTGCTGGGGGCACGCAATAGAGAGCGTTCCTGGCACAGACAAATGCCGTATATATGCGGTGCCACGGAACAAAGCCTACACCCGTGACTCCGCATATATGTGGGACAAGGATGTACAAGCTGTTAGCTGATACCAAGGCCTATAGCAAGCTTCAAGTAGTGCTAATTCATGTAAACAGTTTCTTATCGACCACAAAACACGACCTGATTTGTAACATAGACGCCTTTATTCAGCTGATTATGAAAAGATCTGTTTACAGCATCCAGCCGAGAGACGTGACATCTGGATTGGAGGTCTTCCATCTTCTGCACTGTATGTAGTCACTGACCTGGGAGAGAGAAACAAAATATAGTATGTTCATTTCCGACCGGGATGACCAATGAGAAAGGTTTCTGACCATGCTGGCCAATAAAAAGCACTTTTTGCTAAGAAGTCCTTCTCATTGACCAATGAGTGCTCACCATTTGTGAGCAGGATTTAAAATACCAAAGTGCAGGGCTGCACTGCTGTGTATGGAGAACAGATAGTACACTGGCAGCAGCTGAGGGGAAGGAGCGTTCACTTGGTTAAAGGTAAGAGAAGCAGCGGGAGGGGGGTTGGAGGGGGCAGATTGGTGGAAGTAATTCAATTTTCCCAAATTCACCTGGGAAAGTGGAATTGGCCTTTTAAGGTTTTGTTTCGACAGACAGCCATCTCCATTGTCTTCTGAAAAGCGATCCATGGTGCATGACTAGGGTTGCCACCTGCCCAGGATTCACCAGGACACTTCGGGTTTTGAATGCTGTGTCCGGGTTTCATGGCAGCAGAAACCCGGACACAAGATGTCAGGCAGACAGGGGCAACCAAAATCAAGATAGGGGCTACTGGCCCCCCACTGAAAATAGTCTCAACTGTGATATCTACATATGAATGGGCGGCGCTATTTACATATGAATAAGCCGCGACTCATTCTCCCCAAAAAAATGTCCGTGCGTCGCTACAGTGTTCGGGTTTTGCTTGAAGAAAAGGTGGCATCCCTATGCATGACCTTTCACCGGGTGGTGGGGCAGCTGTTGCCTGGCATTCAGGAGACAATACTGCCACCTCAGGAATGCTATTTACTTGGATCCCAAGGGGAATTTTTTCATTGCAGTACCACGTCACAATGCTGTTTGGCATGCGGTTGTGGCACAGTCCCATTCCCCTCTATGGAAGCGATTGGCATGTGGTTGCAGCACAGTCCCATTTACCCCTATGGTTGCGATCATGCAGAGGCGTCCCGAGGCTGGGTGTCACCTGGAGCGGATACCGGGCGACACTCTGCCATGACGTCATTGCACATGAGCGTGACATCACCACACACGTGCGCAATGACATAGCACATGCACGGCCATCTAAATGATACCTTGGTGATGGACGCCGACAGAGAGAGAGAGAGGAGGGGATGCTTACCCGCCGGGTCTCCTCCTCTCTCCTGATACTGTCGGGCTCTCGGCCCATGACGGAGTGCCCAACTTTTCAAAGGGGGTGACACCAAAATGACTGTCAGTCATTTTGGGGTCATAAAGCGAAAAATGCATTGTAAAACGTATGCCTGTCCAGTGCATGAAGCAAAAACACATGTTGACACTACAAGAAAAACGCAACGTCACACCCTTGCATAGATCTAAATGGGCCCTAAGTGTTCAGGCAGGATACTGTTAGCGTTACTTTAAGAGGTCATCTATAAGGAGTTGGTATCTGCGGTAAAATGCAGTAAACATGGTGGCCCAGATGATACTCACTCTGCAGGTTTAGTAGCTGGGAACGTCTTCCACTCCCACCTCATCCCATCGTTTCCCAAATCTAATGGGGTGAAGACAGAGAGTAATTACCATCAATCCATAAGCCCATTTCATCAGCCTGATAACACCGTCTTTTTCTTGGCGCCATCTGGCAGTTCACAGCAAATTTAAGAAAATCTCTGAGGGTCTGAAACACCTCAGATGCCTCTGATAGAAGCTGTCACTCTGCTTCAGACCTCTATTCTAGGGGAACAGAATTCTTGAGCCTTCCACATGAGGCCAATTATTGCCTGGATCCAGTTCACAGAATATCTGATTCCATCAGAACCTCCCTCTGGTGGGTATTCTCAATGGGTATTGAGTTGCTGTATTGAGTGGGTGAGCTCTGTTGATGGACCTACATCAGTTGGCCTGGTGTAAGGGTTTATTAGGAAACCTGAAGTGAACGAGACTAGCCATGGCTCCCATTGGCTCACAACAGGTCAGCCTTGATATGGGCCACATGGATTTGTTTACTGATCATCTTTAAAACCCAACCTGACCATGGCCTGGCCATAGCTCATGTTGGCTCACAGTGGGCCAGGATTTATATGGGCTGATGGGCTCAAGTCACACAGATTTGTTCACTGGTCACCTTGGAAATAGCGTCAAAAGACAACAGTCCCCTAGCTTCACAAAATGAAGGAGGACAGTACAGTTACAATATAATTTCAGTACAGGGGGTTAGGAGGGCCCAATTTGTGAGCGCTTACAATCTAGTAGGAGAGGCAAGTGATACAAAAGGTAATAAGTGTATGGGATGACTTAATGGAAGGAGTAAAAAGGATAGTTATGTCAAGGTGGGATAGGCTTCCCTGAAGAGATGAGATTTCAAGGGCCTAGAGGCGGACAGATTGGGGTAGGGAGTTCCTGAGAATGGGAGACACTCTGGAGATTCTTAAGGGGTATCTCTGAGGATAGGGATTTAGTAGCTGCTGCCAATTACTTGTTTTTAAGGTGCATGCTCCAGGGCTGTTGTTATTCTTCCATTACTATTTAGCGGGTCAATGATTGGGAACAAAGGCCTGTATATTGGGTGTCAAGGCTTATACTTGTTTGCTGGTTCGTGACTTGCCAAGAGGTAAAGGAAGGATAATGATGGCAAATCACTGACCTGCAAGCTATTGGGCTGTCCTTTCTGGCTCTCATTCACTGCTTGATAAGTCATTGGCTTGCAAGCTGTGGGGCTGTCGAGTGGCAAAGGGAGGAAAAGGCGACAGCCCCCTAGCTTTCAGGCCGTGACTTGCCAAGCAGTTAAGGAAGGATAAAGATGGCGACATCAAAGCTTGCAGGTCAGTCAAGCCAACATTTTACAGATTAGTGACTTGCCAATTAGTGAAGGAATGATAAAGATGACATCCCCCACAGATTGCAGGTCAGTGAGTTGCCAAATAGTGAAGGAAAGGTAAGGAGGACATCAACGCAGCTTGCAGGTTAGTGATGCCAAGTAGTGAAGAAAAGATAAAGATGACAGTACTGTAGCTTGCAGGTCAGTGACTTGCCAAGTAGAGAAAGGAGCATAAGGATGTCAGACCAACATTTTACAGATTAGTGTCTTTTCAAGTAGTGAAGGAAGGATAAAAATGACAGCCCCATAGCTTGCAGGTCAGTGGCTTGTCAAGTATTGAAGGGCAGTGACTTGCCAAGAACTGAAGGAAGGATAAAGATGACAGCCCCATAGCTGGCAGGTCAGTGGCTTGCCAAGTATTGAAGGGCAGTGACTTGCCAAGTACTGAAGGAAGGATAACGATGACAGTGCCTTGGCTTGCAGGTTAATGACATCAACTAGTAAAGGAAGGATAAAGAGTACAGGCCATCATTTTACAAGTTAATGCCAAATAAACCCAAAGATTGCAGGTCAGTTACTTGTAAAGAAGGAAGGATACAGATGGCAGCCATGCAGATGACAGGTCAGTGACATGCCAGGTAGAAAGGACAACATAAAGAGGACAGCCCCACAGCCTGCAGGTTAGTGATGCCAAATAGTAAAGGAAAGATTGGGGACTTGCCAGTTAGTGAACGATGTTCAGGATGACAGCTCATTAGCTTTCACCTTCAATCTCAAGTTGGCAGTGGCATCTCCCATACCGCTATCCTTTCAGGTTGCTTTTAAAAGTGATGACAATCTGTAGAGCTTGTTATGGATGTTACCATGAAGCTGAGCAATTTAAAGGACCAATCATTTAAGGCGTGATTTAGAAACCATTTGCTTAGCATAGCTATGCAAACGAGACCTGTTTTATATTGAACAAGAGCCACAGCACATTATGGTCACTAGGTTGTGCCGAAGAGCATATGAAATTCCTATGCCCCTTTGTGCCATCTAGTGGCCATAATGTGCTGCGGATCTCATTCAATATTCAACAGGTTTATAAATCACCCATTTAGTGTGCAGTTCCTTTTCCACTTAACTTAGGGTAAAAGAACTATCCTGATACAAAAGGAATTGATGGAATGGCATACTTTTATGGCAGAATGTAAAAATGATGGAACACTTGGCTGCTTTTATTGTTCAGCATTCTGGAAAATCTCTAGAACAGGCTTTACCGATTTTTTCAGGGTTTACCAGTTGTAGCTTTGGGTTAGTACAGGTTTTTATTGCTAGGTGACAACCTTAAACCTTTTGCTTTTAAGCTGGCACATTCTCACAAAATACAGTCTGAATAATTGTATCTTGGTTCTCATCTTGTGCAGTTGTGGCCTAACATAGGGATGGATAAATCTAATATGGAATTCAGGAGCCAATTTTCCTGATCCAAGAGCCAGTAGGATTTTTTAGGAGTCGGCTCCATTGACAACAATTAGAAAAAAGCTCAAAAGTTGGGCGCCAGCTATAATTATAAAGCAACATTTGTGACCTGACTCCAGGGATTTGTCCAATCCCTGCTTAACCTGTTGTATTACTAAGGCAGTTGCTATCATTTTCTGAGAAAACTGAGAAGGTTGGTCAGGTGTGAAGGTAATATCCATCTGCCATTTGGTACCTGTGAGCTGTTTATCAACAGAAAGTTTCAGGACAACCAAATGCTCCTGTTTGTTGCCCGGGAAGTGGGTAGGAAAGAGGTTCCCTGTTATCCAAGTGTGAAACTATGATGATCAAAGTCTTCTAGGAGATGTCCACCCAAAAAGCCGTTGGCCATTCAGCATTGAGGAGTAGTAGGGACCCGAACCTCTTACCTTGGGCGGGTGATGAAGGTGATATACTGATACAGATCTGAATAATACTGTGCCAGCTGATCCTGGGTCGCCTGGTCACCAGGGTGCTGCGGCTCGCTGGGAGCTGCTGATGTGGCTAAGCTCAGAGCCAGGAGGATGAAGACAACAGCGGAGAGGTGTCTGAGCGTGGAGGTCATCTGTATAGATAAATGAGAGTTAAAGGTAACAGACTCTTATTTTTTGTCATGACTTTATATATCAGTGCTTCTCAACCTTTCTAGGGCCGGGACCCCTTGGTAACATTTGCCAAGTTGTGGTGACCCCCAACGGTAAAATTTAGGGATGCACCAATACTAATATTTGTGCGGGCACTCTGGTGGGCTGTGCGGGCTCTTGGGTGGTCATTGCGGGCTCCCTGGTGGCCAGTGCCATGTAGTGTGCTGTATTTACACACATAGCTATAGTCGACCATTCTTCTGCAAAAGAGCACCTTCTCTCACTCCTGCCACTCCCGACACGAGGCGCAACATTATGTGTTAGGCCCGCCCACTCTCCTCACTCTGATCCTCCCTGGCCGCTGCAGGGCCATCTAGTGCCGAGGCCAGAGAACTGACATTGCTGCGCTAGGAGGTGGCTGAAGAGCCTCTCACCTAGCGCAGCACAACACATGTGGCGACCCCCCTCAACTGTGGGTTACTCTATGTGGTGGCATAAAAACTAGAGGCTATTGTTAATGTCATCTGTTAGGATGGTATTGTTAGAAGCAGTGCCTGAAGACTCTAGATTGCAGTTGGACATGGCCATACAAGCTAATCACTGATGTATTTATTTATGTTTTCCATTGGGTACCTTTCTGCTGTTTTGACTTTGTAATAATCATTTTAAAGTCCAATAGAAATTGCACAAATATATAGTGAAGCAGTCAAGCAGATCTTGTACAAACAGCCTTCATTTTTGTAATTTTACCTCCACTTTCCTATTGCATATCTACAGGTGAAACTCGAATAATTAGAATATCGTGCAAAAGTAATTGCAGTAAGTTCTGCAAAAGGGGCCCAAACCTAGTACTGAGTACATATGCATGCTTGTACTTTTCAGAGGTCCGATATTGTTCTATGTACAATCCTTGTTTTATTGATTGCATGTAATAATCTACTTTTTTGAGGTTGTGGATTTGGGGTTCTTGGGGTTTTCATGAGCTGTAAGCCATAATCATCACAATTATGACAAATCACGGCTTGAATTATCTTGCTTTGCATGTAATGAGTCTATCTCATATATTAGTTTCACCATTTAAGTTGCATTAGTGAAATAAATGAACTTTGCACGATATTCTAATTATTCATTGTTGTCAGGGCTGTTCCTATCGCATTTGCCTCCTGAGGTGGCCAAGAGAAGGGGGGATCAATGGCCACCGAGCTGTCAGCCAGGCAGGAGGCAGCGGCCGGCCAAGCTGTCAGCTGGGGGTGAGAGTTGCGGAGTAGTGGGGGGTGCTGTTAGTTGGCCATGCTACCACTTCAGGCTGCCTCATTATGGGGACGCCCCTGCTTGTTGGTAATTAAAGTCCATTCTGGGATTTAGAGGATGTCCTCTAAATACTGTGCAAATATTTAGAGAAGATGTACATATGTGCAGTTTCATTGTATGAGCCTGCTTTCTACAGTACACACACCTATAGAACCCAAGTGCATGTGTGCCTGCCACCCCCCCCCCCCCCCCCACCTCACCCCCCCCCCCCCCATCCCAATCCCATGCTACCAAGGTTTGGGTGACCTTGATCTAGGAAGAACTGTGATCTTTTTGAAGAGCAGAGTATAATTTGGAGGCCAGATTGGGGGCACCGTCCCTTGTCTTTGGTACCTGGACACACCAGACATATGATCATTCAGACAGATTTGAAAAACTTTGTTCTCCTGCTGATTAGGGAAGAGCAAGAATGAATTTTCAGTTCTCCAAAAGTTTGGCTAAAACCTGGAAATTTTGGTTTGCCATTATGGAGTCAATAAGAAGAGTCAATAAGGTGGTTAGGGTGGACTTTAAATGGCTTCTTTCAACTATCCTGGACCAGTTATTTTGCCAAGAAACAGACCCTCATTAGCCTTTTTTGAATAAAGGGGGAAAAAATGCACGCAGTAGAAAAAGGTCAAATAAAAAATGTAAAGCAACAATGTACAACTAACAATGAAATGCACACAAGGGAAAACAACCAGAAATATAGAGAACACTAAACTAAAATATACAAAATATACTGTACCAAAAAAAAAGATACACGCACACACACAGTTGCTATATAAAAAAAGAAAAATAGTAATGTGTGTTTTTTTCTTTTTTTAAGCTTTTCACCTTAGCAGCCCAATGAGTAAAATTGGGAGTTTCTGCTCCGGCTAGATCTTACCGATGGTGAAACCAGTCATTTTGCAGCAAAATCAATTTTGCTAAAATCACTCTGCTCATCCCTGCTGTTGATAACCCGGCATAGGAGCTGTCCACCTTCACCTTCCCCCTCTTTAAATGTATAAAGGTGAGTGCTTGGCCAGGCATACATGTTTATGGCACACTCTTAAGGCGCCATTCACACCAGAGCCATTGGCATCCCTTTTTCAAAGGATGCCATCGCAATGACATCTCAAAATGAAAGGGTGTGAATAGGAGCAGTTCGCACCAGTGTGTTGTGTTGCGCTGCCCTCTGCTGAAAAGAAAGTAGAGCAGGCTCTGCTTTTGTTTTTTTCAACAGAATGGCGTGAACTGCCAATACGTGTCAACGCAAGGCAGAACCTATTCTTGTATAGCTTAGTGTAAAAATCAAACCAATAAAAAAAAAAAAAAACGCGGAAACTCAATATAATGCAACGGATGTCAACAACCTATGCAAGTCAAAGTACCTCTGTTGACATGCGTTTTTGGTTCCAATTCTGGTGCAAATACACCCTAAAGAGTTTTGCCTGAGGACGGCTAGATGATTCCTGCATGCTGGGCTGTCCCCCCATATCTTTGGGCACTCCATGGGCTGTTTTGCCGTGTGTGTCATATGTGTTGGATTTTTGACATGTGCTTTGCACCAGTTGCTATGTAATACCAAGTGAAGAGGCTCAATGCACACTTGTGTTCAAATGGTATGTCTTTGCTTTGTGTTACCCAAACAGCGCGTGCATGGGACACAGCCTAACTCCAAACCCTAGACTTAAAAATTCCAGCGTGCTGGAAAAGCTTTGGCTGCTCACTCCTTTTTTTTTCCCTGAGCAAACAATGTACATAGTTTTATTAACAGCATTGTTGGCTTGCAGCGACACTTATAGCGTCTGGCCGATAGTGTGACGGGTGACAACCGGGATGGACATATTAATATGGAATTCAGGAGCCAATCTGTCCAATCCTGGAGCCAGCAGGATTTTTAGGAGACAACTCCATTGACATCAACTAGAAAAAACCTCAAAAGTTAGACACCAGCTGTCATTTTTTTAGGAGCATTGGCGACCTGGGATTTATCCAGCCCTGGTCAAATCCATGCTAACCTGCCTTTTCTAAAAATTGTGAAGTTGATTGATAATGAGTGTATCATTAACCGCGGTCCTCTGTGTCTACATGATGGCTTTCCTTTGATATATAGAATTCCTGTCCCCTGCTGTCAGCGACTTAGAGAAATTACCTAATTAATATGCCGCTAATCGTTTTCCCAAGGACTGCAAACCTGGCTCGGGATGCAGGTGGTAGATATTCCTGTGCGAGAAGCGTTGGCGCTCTTACCTTGGTCAGTATGTCGGCTGGAGTCTGGAATGATGACCCTGAAATTGCACCTAGATTTTATCTCCATTCCAGTGACCTCCCAAAGTGTCGTCATCATGGGATACCACCCATGCCTTATCTCCACGCTGCTGCCCCCTCCATTATCAACCATTAATGTGTCAACCGTTCACGTTGGTGACTCAGTTACTTGAGCATCACGCTGAAGGGACAGCAACTTGGACACATCGTGCTGCTAGGAGAATGGAAAGTTCTACTTTTATTGTGCTGAACGTCAAACACGACCACTACCTTGTACATCACTCAGAACCTCCAGGAGAGTAGGTTTTTTCCCATTATTTAGAGTGGATCCCATTGATTCTTCAGTCCTCATTGCAGATATTGCAACACACAGCCAAGGTCAAGGTGAAGTACTTACGGGGGGAGGCGGTACAACCACAGATACTGTGTCAAACATACCCTGATTAAAATTGAACATGGAGCCTCCTCATTGGGGATAACCCAATGAAGACTGAGCTTGAAGCCTCCTTAAGTGGTTGTGGGGGGGGGTGGATACAACAACATATATGCAACCACAGACACTCTGTAAAGGAAACCCCAGTTAAAACTGAACATGAAGCCTTAAAGGGTATCGGTGGTCAAAACCTAAGAATAAGTATCTATTCTATATACTTATACTTATTTACTTATACTTATTTCCAAGTTCTATCTCACTCCTCATAAACATATCAATCTGTAAGCTTGTAAACTTACTTATTGAAGATGCCCATAGGATGTACTTCCTAAATGCATTGACACCCTTTCACTCAGCCTGGTGAACACGCACTTCACCACTCACACAGAGCCCGACTTCTGAGCTACAACTCAACAGCTGAACAATATAACATCATCATTGCTTGCTGGAAGCAATGCATGATGGGGTGTGTAGCCTTAAGGAATGAAGATTACATCACATCAAGCAGCAGGGAAAGACACACAAAGCACACTGGGAATCTAGGTAGTTGGTGAAAGTGATGGGCAGATGGAAGGCAGCACTCACTACATAAAAGGGATTTTGTCAAGTGAGCTTTGATTGCATTATCAAAAACAAGGAGAGGAGATGCTGGGACTTTACATCTTTTTAAAAAGGCAAATTGGGAACACTTGCTTTACAGCACCTGGCTACCTCAATGCTTTGGTTAGTAATTTGATGATCTGGGGACCCCTTTTGCTTGTTTGTTTGTAATGCAGTCAAGATGTTCCCAGACATGCCCACTGCAGGCTCCTTGTTGTCTTTTACATGCCGAAATCTGAATGTGTTAAAATGTTCCAGTGCTAAGGAGTTCCTCACAGCCACCAATCAGATTCAAACCTGCCTTGAAAGCCTGAATATAGTTGGTGACTCTTGGTTTCAAAGCACAGGCTTTTAACAAGCAGGCGGTGATTTGGTAAATGATGGACCTGGAACAAAAATTTTGACATCTGGTGTCCACATATTTCCCTGGCTATATACTTATGCCAGGTCAGAATGCCCCCCCAGAAAGATTCAGAATGCCCCCCTTGTCTCTCTTGACAGATTCCCTTTAGTAAAGAATGCATTATCTCATGATAACACAGGAGGGCACTGTAGGAATAGTAATTGTTCACTGCACTGTGTCTTCATTGACTGTCATCTTTCCGGAGTTGTCATGCGATTTTAAAAAGTTCAAAAGCAATTTGAAAGCTGGTTTCATTTACATTGTATGCATAGTCTTCTGTCTGCAATGGGGGCTCAGCTATGAAGAAAGATTAGCTGAACTGAATTTGTTCTACCTTGAGAAAAGGTGATTAAGTCAGGGCTGGACAAATCCCAGGAGCCAGGTTGCCAATGCTCCTTAAAAATTACCTTTGGTCCCTAACTTTTGAGGTTCTTTCTAGATGTTGTCACTGGAGCTAGCTCCTGGATTGAAGTTCTAGCCAGCTCAGTTAATTGCTGGGTGGATTTTGTAAATTCATAGAATGGCAATGGACATTAACATTTATAAGTAATAACACCAGAGATTGTTGATTGTTGATTTAGGGGAATATCCAATTACCTTAGGGGATAAGGAAGGATTTTTTCCCCCTGTTGGAGCACATTGGACCATGCTTTATAAGAGTTTTTTAACCTTCCTCTGGATCAATGGTGGTTATAGGATTCTGTTTATGGGGGTTTTCTAGGTATTCATCCTTCTTTTTTTTTGTTTTTATTCTATTGGTTGAACTTGATGGACTTTTTTCCAACTGACTATGTATTAGTGAGTCTGCCAGCTGTTTGTTATACACCTTACATAGCTATTCCGGCTTTGGCCTCATACTAGTCGCAAGGCAATGACATCACTCATAGGGAAGCTGTATAGCTCAGCTTCACTGCTCTGCTGCTAGTGTGTGGTTTATCCTGCCAGGGAATTTGTAATTCTATCAGAAGGTCCACATTAAGTTTAATCCAGTCCTTCTGCCCACATGAGGGTTTATTTCAGTATGGGGCTGTATGCGTCATAAAAATATATATAGAAAGCTGGAAATAAGAATCCTGGCTTTCCAGTAAGGAAGACTCGAGAGCAATCCAGCCTGACCCATTGCAGCAAAAATGGAGAATTCTGTTTTTGATGGAGTCCCTTTTTCATTTCTTTGGATCAGTCAATGCAGTGATCATATCAGACGATGCCATATATAATTAAATTACATTTAATACATATTTAACTGCACTATATGCCCAGGTTTGACTACTTTTAAGACAACCATAGACTTAAGATTATTGTTCTTCATGTCGGGTTAAATGGCATCTAATTCATAATTAACTTCACATATAATGCAGGCCATACCGCCTTAGTCTAACCTCTCATGCCGGTCCTAGACTTGAGATCATCGTCCTTCATGTCGGGTTAAATGGCATCTAATTCATATTTAACTTCACATATACTGCAGGTCATCACCGTCTTAGTCTGACCACTCATGCCAGTCATAGACTTGAGATCATCGTCCTTCATGTCTGGGTAAATGGCATCTAATTCATATTTAACTTCACATATAGTGCAGGCCATCATAGTCGTAGTCTGACCACTCATGCCAGTCATAGACTTGAGATCATCATCCTTCATGTCGGATTAAATGGCATCTAATTCATATTTAACTACACATACAGTGCAGGTCATCACCGTCTTAGTCTGACCACTCATGCCAGTCATAGACTTGGTCACCACAACATATAAAGAAAAAGTATTCCCCAGTGGGTAAGCGCATGACACTTGGCAGGGCTCTAACTCTTCCCTACACTATCCAAAACTATAAAAAACAAATTTGGACAATTCAGGTTAAGCAAGATGTCACAACATTGATTGAGCTGTGTTTCATCCAGGTATGGTGCTACTTTTATTTTTGTTAAATAGCTGTGGTTCGGTTATTGACAGTGTGACATGGGGCACAGACAGTTGAAGTTATATATAAATCCTAGCCCCTCCCTCCAACTTCTTCAAGCCTCCCTATTGGTCTTTTGATGTGACGGGCAGCCTTACTGAACAATGGAGGGAGAACGGGGTGGAGCCAAAATCGACATAAACAGAAAAAATTGAGATTTGCTTATAACTGCATCTGTCCCCATCTCCGGGTCTCGTTATTGCTCCATTTTCATTGAAGGTCTCGTCTGCTTATTTATTTATTTTTTTCTTTATCTGCTCCGTTTGAGATAGCCATGTTTACATTAAAATAAATATTAAAGGTTGAATTATTTGAACCTCAGGTCACATTGCGATTCCATCCCCTTTTGAATGATTATTTTTGTGTTTGCTGATTTAATGTGAAATGTATTTTGCTGCAATTTGATTTCTTTGCTCAAAACCATTTTCTTTATTCTACTCTTCTATCTATCCTATTCTTTCTTACATGAAGTGTCATAGCAGAAAAACATCCATAGCATAGGTGTGCTCTATTTATATATTGAATATCCTTGCTTTTTCCTCCCAGATTTCTGATCACGGAAGCCGGATGGATAAAGACTTCCAGAATCCTTGTTCTTCCTTTATTCTTCAACTGAATTCCTCCAATCCAGGTAATATATTTCTGGTTAAATGGACCTTTAAAAACCATTAACAAATGCAATAAGCCTGGCATTGTGACGCCACCCAAATGCACAATTACATTAGGTGTCAGTGGACCTGCACTGCTGAATTAGAAAGGCATATGTTCAGTTCTAAAGCAAGCAGTAGATATATGCAAAAAGATTTAAAAATAAATAAATTACCAAATAGGTAATTACTTGCCTGTGTCTCGCTGCTCGCTCCCGTCTGAAGATCTGAAGGTTCTTGAGCGTCTGTGAAGGATGATGGGGTGGGCAGATGCACAGTAGAGATTTTCGGCTTGGAGGAGAGACAGTGTTGGTCAATGCAGACAGCCTGGAGCATGCATTGGACAGACACCGTGGGACACAGAAGACACAGATCAGATCAGAGACCCAAACCAGTGCTGGAGGGACTCCTGAAAACTACTGGAAAGAAGATGATCAGATCAAGAGGCATCATTTAAGGTAAGTCCTTAAATGAGAACTATGAGGTGAGTGATTTTCACTCAACATCATAGTTCGAGCCGACGTGTGACAATGAAACTGTCACACCTCGGTTCAATAGATCGGGAAGTGAGGGAACACATACCGCCGCTCGCTCACTTCTCAATCATGTCCCTGCAGAGAGCTGTGACTGTCACTCACGGCTCCCTGCAGGGATTACCCCTCTCCGATTTGCCAGCGCTGACTGGCGGAACGGATGGGGAGGGGGTGGGCACAGCTGGCTCTGCCTCTAGATAGGCAGAGCCAGCTGTCACTCACGCAGCTGGGTGGATCACAACAGTAATGTCGGGATCCGTCCCCGACATATCACGAGCTGTAGCTCGTGATATACTGAGCTTTGGGTCACGGGATGATGCTAGTTTATGTCCTCCTGTGACCCTGAGGAGAACTATGGGGAAAAACACTTACCCCATAGTTCTCCTTTCAAGCAGCATGTGGGAATTGTGACTTTTTAATGTCACTTTAAGTTAATGGGCTGCATTCATGAAGCTTACATTTACAGGCATGCTGAATGGCTAGGTGTGAAGGAAGTCTAAGTGTTATATGTATTATTAAATGGTATATCTTTACAGTAGATATCAGACTGAGGGTGGGAGGCCTGTCAGACTCTTATGACCACTGAGAGGTGAAGTGAATTGATTGTCTGGTTACAATGGCACCTGGAAGTGGGTGGGATAAGTTAGGCAGCAAATGAACATCTTGCCCCTGAAGTTGATGTTTTGGAAGCAGAAAAAACGAAATAGTATTCCCTGATAGCAGTGGTCTCTTTGAGCAAGATAATGCACTCTGACACACTACAAAAATGGTTCCAAGAAAGGTTCGAGGAACACAATGAGATCAAAGTTTTAACTTGACCTCCAAATTCTCTAGATCTCTATCCAACTGAGCATCTGCAGGATGTGTTGGAAAAACAAGTCCAATCTATGGAGGCCCCACCTCGCAACTTACAAGACTTAAAGGTTCTGCTACTGACGTCTTGGTGGCAGATACTACAGCATACCTTCAGAGGTCTTCAAGGAGTCCATGCCTCGATGGCACTCGATATTGGGTTGGTGGTCATAATATTATGAGTGATCAGTATACAGTATATTATTTTGCTCTGTATATACCTTGTGATATATTCCAATAGCGATGTTCAATTTGGTTTGGTATATGGGTCCTCTGTCAGTCCTATAACATGCTTGCAGACACTTCCTGAAACTGTGGCATATGGCTGCTTCATGGATTTGTGCTGCCATTGCTGAAAGCAGTATCATTCCATCGAAGAGTTAAAACCCAGGAGTGCATGTGGCTAAAGACTTTTATTATGACTGAACATACCAAAAAATATCTATGTCATTAGTTGAAGGTGTGAACTGATATAAGAGGAAGTGTGCTGTCAGTAACAGCAGCTCTGAGAAAAGGTTTTGGTTTGCTTTTGGTTACCTTTAGTACATACGTTGGACACCCCGGTCCGCACATTTGAGAAGCAGCACACCTAGCGTTCCCAGCCCCCTCCAGCCCCTCCTAGAGCGCTTATTCCTGGACTTTTTTTTTTCTCCGCTTTCACATTCTGAGAAAAGGGACGTGGCCCTTGAAACGCATCAGAAGCACTCACACCCATGCTCTGTGAGAGTTGGCAGTTTGTGGAGTTATAGCTTTGGAGGGATCCCAGTGATTGTTTTGGAGCTTGTATTATTTAGTATAGGACAGCATCACCTTTCTGTATCAGTGGATCTGAAATTTACATATTGATCATAATTATGAATGGTTTTATATGGTACATTTAATAAATATTTTAAGCGATCTTCACTATTCCAGTGCATTGTGGGTGTTTTCTTGTACTACCGACCCCTATTCCTGGTATGCTGGGGAGGCAGAATAATAAGCACAAGTAATCCATTTTACAAAGGTGCACAGCTGTGACTATGGAGGAGCTCATATTGGCAAGACTGATGCTTGGGGTTCCATCTAATTCAGAAGCAGGAACTTTAGAAAGGTCAAGCTCTTCAGCAGAAATAAAGAGAATACCACAGTTTCTTTCTTTTTTGTAGCAGATATGTGTGAATCCATTGATGTAATATCAAGTCAGTTTTTTTTCACATATAAGCTTTCAATTTTCCGTATCTCAATGGAATTTCAGAATTCTG
>NW_017306364.1:2421492-2453559 GCF_000935625.1 Nanorana parkeri
CTGCGTTAGATATTTCAATGGCAGGATAAATGTTAACTTGGTTTCTCTCACATTCTATGGCTAAAAGTATGTGAACACCTGACCATCACACCTACACTATATGGCTAAAAGTATGTGAACACCTGACCATCACACCCACACAATATTGCCAAAAGTATGTAAACACCTGACCATCAAACCTACACTATATGGCTAAATGTTTGTGAACACCTGACCGTCACACCCACACTATATGGCTAAAAGTATGTGAACACCTGACCATCACACCCACACTATATGGCTAGAAGTATGTGACCATCACACCTACACTTTATGGCCATAAATATGTGAACACCTGACTATTACACCCACACTATATGGCCAAACATATGTGAACACCTGACCATCACAGCTACACCATACAGCCATAAGAACAGTCATGAAAAAAATGAGGCACACAATGCAAATTGTGGACTTTTTCAACATATTCGAACAGGCAAACATTATATCTTTATTCAAACAGTGCCTACAAAAAAAAACTAAAAAAAAAACAAAACTTTTTAAATAATTTTTTAACAGTACGCCATTACATCTAAACTTAATATGTTGTTGAATAAAGTAAATACACCTTTGGCATCAAAAGCTGCCATTGCCCCCTTTAGCAGAAATTACTTCTTGTATTCATTTTGTATAAGTGCTCCACCAGTCGACATCCACATTTTTCTCCTCTTCTCATGCAAAATGCCTTCAGTTGCAAGATGTTGGTGAGTTTCCTGACTAAACTGTTCGTTTCAAAATCTCCATACAAAATGTCAATGAAAATCCAGCAAGGCTTTGACTAGGGCAGTCCATGACCCTCTATTTGTTTATGGGGTTTTTTGAGCCATTCCTTGATGGATTTGCTAGTGTGCTTCAGGTCCTTATCTCGTTGAAACACTCTTTTCCAGTTCGACTTCAACTTTTGAACAGAAGGCCTTACATACTCATCAAGCACACTTTGATATGAGGCAGAATGTATAGTTAGCCAGATGACTGCAATCTGCCCAGGCCCTGAAGCAGCAAAGCAAACCCAAACAATAATATTTCCACCATCATACTTCACAGGTGTTATGCGGTTCTTCTCCTGAAATACCATCTTTGGTATGCTGCAAACGTGTCTACTATTAATGGGACCAAATAACGCTATATTTCATTAAGTCTTCAGAGCATTGGACATATAGGCAAATCCCAGGCCTTTTGGAGCAATGTGCGAACTGTAATCTTGCTCAAATGTTCTTTTTATGACGGCAAAGACTTTTTCTAAAAACATCTCTCATGCCGGCTGAATTGTTGCAATCTCTTTGTGATTAAAGATGAATGCACTTTGACCCCAACTGTTGGAAGACTTACCTGAACACCACCTGATTAAAATTTGGGGTTCTGGGAGACTTGGCATCAAATGGTCAGCTCTTGGATTGAATTTGCTTGATGGCCAGTCCTGGACAAATTAGCAGTGGTTTGAAATCTAAGCCACTTTTAGATTATTTTCCCTACAGTGAAATGATTGATTTCAAATCATCTGGCAATCTTTTGAAATCCCTTGTTAGACTCATAGACATCCACAACTTTCTTCCTTAAAGCCTTAGAGAGCTCTATTGATCTTGGCATGATAACACCAAATGTGTCAGAAGCAAAGAGAACCACGGGGCTCTAGATATGAGGTTTAAATAAGACCTGTTCCATCTGCATACTTCCTAAGGAGGTTCTAAACATTGGCACGTAATATGGAACTCCAGATTTGTATTTCATGGATTTGAACTGCTGGTAAATGTAGGGATGTATTTACTTTTTCCATTTGACAAATCCGCATTTTTGTTTCAAGTATATCGTCTTTATCTGTAGGCTCTATTTAAATCAAGATCTGATCAATATGTTGAAATAGCCAACACTCTCCATGCGATGTACTTAATTTTTCAAATGACTGTATGTGGACACCCCTCCAAATTATTGAGGTCAGATGTTTGCATGAAGCTGTACTGTTAATGCTACAGTATTCAAAGGCCATAGTGCACTTCCAACCTTGCGGAAACAGTTTGTAAGCCATTTGGTATTACAGCATGACTGTGCACCCATGCACAAAGCCAGCTCCATAAAGATGTGGTTTGATGAGTTTGGTGTGGAGGAACCAGTGTGATTTGCATAGAGCCTGGACCTCATCCTTACTGAACACCTTTGGTATGAATCAAAGCGCACACTGCTCTTTTGGCTGAATGGGCACAAATTCCCACATACAGACTCCAATATCTCGTAAAGAGCCTACCCAGAAGAGTGGAGTCTGTTGTTGCTGCTGTAAAAGGAGGTCAATTCCATATTAATGGCCATGGTTTTGAAATGGGATGTCTGACCAGCTCATATAGGTGTGATGGTAAGGTAACTACAAACTTTGGCAATATAGTGTATATCTTGGGGACTGTTGTGTCGAGACATCTCCACATGTCAGTCAACTGCTCCTTTCTTACAAATCCAAAGCATGTGCTGTGCTTTCTGATGAGTGTTTGATTTATTATAGGATGATGGCACCTTACGGCTTCAGTGGAGATGTGACGACCCAACCTACTGCAAGAGAGTTTCTGATAAATTTACTGTACATAGTCAATATGTCCCATAAGTGGCTACCCTAACTATCAAAGCCTCAGTTCACTGGTGAGGTATTGTTACCTCCATTTTCATGATTAATTCACAAACAGAAATATGACTTGGGTGCGGAACAGTCATTTTGTGGAATGAAGCGGGTATTTAATTGTTGAAAGCCTGATTTTCACTGTAATTGGTATTTTACCCTTTAAGGCATTTTTTTGGCATGCTAAAGATCCTTTTCCTGTTCTCCTCAATAGACACCTCATGGAACCTCACAGTTGATGGCAGCCAGAAGCTAGAATAGTATAAGAGCGCTAACCCAATCTTCTGGGCTCATTCATAGTGGAGAGTGGATATGGCTATCCTCTTAGCACTAGATGACTCCACACTGTGGTGTGCATTTTGCTGCCCATTCATAAAAGGCAGGCCCCAGCATGAAGCCTGTGGTACCTCAAATAATTATCTTTCCCTAACACAACAGGGAACGGTTTGTGATTCAAAATTCATGACACTTTAAAATAGAAAAAAAAAGGTTTACACAAGCTTTACACATTTGTGAACTGAGCCTATTATTTTAATTTCAGTTGGACTGCAGCAAAATTTGGCAAGATTTGCTCTTCACTTTGCCTGTATCTCTCTGGACCTGCTGAACGCTTTGACATTGTGTTTTCACTGGAGGTCCACTCTGCTAAGGAACTTCAGTTGCCTGTATCTCTGGACATGCTGGTCACTTTGACATTCTGTTTTCACTGTAGGTAACCTCTGCTTAGAAACTTCAGTTGCCTGTATATCTGGACCTGCTGATCGCTTTGACATTCTGCTTTCACTGGAAGTCCACTCTGTTAGGAACTTCAGCTGCCTCTGTCTCTGGACCTGCTGGTCACTTTGACATTCTGTGTTCACTGGAGGTAACCTCCTGCTTATAAACTTCAGTTGCCTGTATCTCTGGACATGCTGGTCACTTTGGCATTCTGTGTTCACTGGAGGTAACCTACCTCTGCTTGGGAACTTCAGTTGCCTCTGTCTCTGTACCTGCTGTTCACTTCACTTTGATATTCTGCTTTCACTGGAGGTCCCCTCTGTTTATAAACTTCAGTTGACGGTATCTCTGGACTTGCTGATCAGTTTGACATTCTGTTTTCCCTAGGGGTAACCTCTGCTTATGAATTTTGTCATCAAGTGCCCAGTTTGTATTGTCCAGGTTTGTGACAGGTTCACTTTAAACTCCATCAGGTGTTAGGTATTGTATTATGCTTAGCGGCCATATGGGAAATATAACCTAACCAAGACTTTCCAGCCCTGTTATGCCACTCTGTCAGTCACCATAAAACATGGACAGGAAAGTAATCCGATAGTAGTTGTTCTGTAGTGTGATCTTTTCTTCCCTGCACTATATATAAATCTGCTTCTACATTTGCTGGGCATCAGGACCTAGAAGGCTGCTACTTTTCATATAATGATCTGCCAGACCAAAGAGCCTAAAAATATGAGGCGCTATTTCCATTCAGATACGTTGGCAATTCTTTAAATCTGTATACAGATTATAATTTACCTCTGTAGCGATCTCTGGTCTCTTTGTAAAACACATTGTTTCAAATGAGGAGCTTTGGAAAACAATATCTAAAGCCAATTAACACTCTGACCTCCTTTCCTTGTTATGTGACAATGAATAATATGTAAGACCAGCATCTGCCACCTGTACAGACAATGGAGAAGATTTATTAAATTTGCTTAGGCTGAATGCAAAGTAATTGATGTCCTTTTGAGAAATGTTTGTATTTTTTTGAGTGTATTTATTTATTTTTTTAACTAAAAGTACATTTGCAAGCTTTTATCATTTTATACATAGCAAAATTGTGCATTTTTACTAACAGGCACGAAGAGCTGGTTTGCAGGCTCCTTTTGCTTTTAAAATGTCCTATGTAGTGTCTGTGTAGTTCTTCTCTAGTAAAGGTTCCTATTGCAATCAGCAAATCACGGAAACTTGCGTCATTTAAATTGTTCAGCCCTGCCTATGCCCAAGTATAACCACGCCCCTTGTCAGGAATATCCTCCCCTTCTTGTGTCCAAAAATGTAAATAAGTTTTAAAACTCGTTTACTAAAAGGGGATTATACTTTACAGGTTGTGTGTGTGTGTGTGTGTGTGTGTGTGCATGAATGTATATGTGTGTGTGTGTGTATATATATATTGTATACACACACATCTAACAGTCTAATTTATTTCCGCCCCAGCAGTGTCAATGGTATCTGGAATAATTTTTTATGACTTGTCATGTTGATCATTGTTAAAGGGTCAGTAACCTCCAAAAGTTTTATTATACTGATAGGTGGAGCCTCATGGGCTGAGTCAGCCCCTGACTTCTTAAATGTCTTGGCGACACCAATAGACACATCTCTTTCCATAAATTCTGACTCTGTTCCTGTCAACCAGGGAGATTTCGGGTGTTCCCATCTACCTTTGGTGTGCCCCAGCTCCTCTTATATTCTCCATAATATAAAATATGTAAATAATAAAAAATAAAGTATATAAATACAGCAAAAGATATTCACCCTGTGAAACCTTCCTTATCGGCCCAATATGAAATCTGCAGTATATTTCATGAGATGTGTAAGAAACTGGTAGGTCTTTCCACTTCACCTTTGTCCACCCAAATTGAAATATTTTTTCATGGAGGTCACCTGTAATGCACCTTTTAATAATGCAAAAGTGCAGTAAGGGCCATTACGGCCATTTAGATTTCACCTTTTAGAGTTTAAGGCAGTCAAAATGAAGAAAGAGGGTCAGGTTGTTTTGGGTTTTTGCATTCTTTGCATTGCTCTTTAGCATTGAAAGTATAGAATGTGTTGGTGTGAAATGAATCGGACAGACGCACACTCAGAACTCAGTGTCACTTCCATTAAACTTGCTTTTATTATCTGGACACGGTGAATTTCTCAGTCGGACATCACAAATTGTGTGTTATGGGAGAGGCAGCTTTGGAAGAAATGTCGCGCGCACACACACGCACCCCCCGTGGAGGGCATTCTCGACCAATCTGCACTCTCCCGCTGGGAGGAGCGACAGGATACAGGAACCAGTCAGAATGCAAAATGGCGTAAAAATAATCGATACGTTAAAAAGAAGGGAAGGCGGGACAGCGGTCACCTGGGGAGCGGAGGGAGAAGAGGGCTCTGAGGGTCACCATTTATAGTAGGAGTCGTCGTACCTAGGAAAAGATGAAAGTGGCAGTTAGGCAGAATATTTTATTGCATGTGCGTTAGATTGTGTTGATATACACTATATTGTCAAAAGTATTGGGATACCCTTCAAATCATTGGATTCAGGTGTTCCATGAAATTTCCTTGCTACTAAATATTCCACGGTCACCTGTTAGTGGTATTATAACAAAGTGGAAGCACCTGGGAACAACAGCAACTCAGCCACGAAGTGGTAGGCCACGTAAAATGGCAGAGCGGGGTCAGCGCATACTGAAGCGCACAGTGCGCAGAAGTCGCCAACTGATGGACGTGTCTGAGTTTGGCAGTTGCCAGGAGAACGGTACCTGCCTGACTGCATTGTGCCAAGTGTAAAGTTTGGTGGAGGGAGATTATGGTGCGGGGTTGTTTTTCAGGGGTTGGGAAGGGAAGCAAACTCTTAAGGCATATATTTGTATATTTATGTGTGTGTACATTTTTTTTCTTTTTTTTTTCCATTTTCTAATTCTAGATGTCCAATATCTGGTGAGCAGAGATTGCATATACATATACACTCCCACAGCAGCTGCTTTTACTTTTACACTTTTTGTACATATGCTGCACATAGGTTGCTGAAATCATCACAGCACCCTGCCTTAGTATTTCTCTCAAAAGCCCTCAGCCCTGATGCAAGCAGTGGGCCGGCTCTTGGGAGGAGTTATGCAAATATCAAAATGTCTTAATGGGTGGATATCAGTCTAGAGGAGTCTTGAGGTCTCTAGTCTAGAGGAGTGGGTGTTCCTAGACAGACTGTGTTTGCATGCAGACCACCCTAGGTAACACCCCCATGTGATGCTGAGCCTCCATGATTAAAAGAACTGAAATCCAATGAATGGAAGGGGCGGGGCCAAGGCCTGGGGACAGCCCGGGGAGGAAAGCGCTAGATGATACTGGACATCCTCCAGCCAGAAAATGAGGTGGGCTCTATCTGACTTTCTGCAGCTTCTAAAGTCTGATCTGCTTTCATCTAACTTGCCTGCGTATTTTGGGAACTCACTTACCGTGATCTGCTGTTGTAGTTTCCGTTGTCTCCATACAGAAGATCAGAAAGCAGATTGTCAGCGGGACTGTCCCTCTTTCCATATCTAAAATATAATAAGACAGTTAGTAGGACTTTTATAAATAAAGTTGTAACCAGATTGTATTCCTTACTGCTGTGAGCCATATGTATCTGCCTTACAGTGTGTGAAAGTACACACATTTGTCCATGTACTGAATTGTAGTCTCCTTACGCACTCGCACTGGCAGAAGAACCAAAATGTCAGCCATTTGGGTTCTCTTGTATTGCACAGTGCTGTCAGTCTAACCCTGCAAATATGCAGTATATGCAATATGGAGGGGAGCACACAGAGAAGATTTAGTGAGTTTGCTGCGTCTTCATTGTCCAATCAGTAGGCTGGAGGACACCACCCTAATCACTATGTAATCGAATGTGATGTCCCTTGTATATTGTGGGCAGGGTGTGAACTACCAAAGTGCCTGAACACAATCGCAAATATTTTGTCAGATCCTCTATACTGTATTTATAACCATGTTGGTTCCCTTTTAAAGCAACCTTATCATTTGACCCAAAAACTGTAAAGGCATGGTCAACATTTTAAAGACAATTGATAAATGCAGACACATTGTTAAAAGAAAAATGTGCAATTATTAATCTTTGCATAGGAGCCCTGCAGAGCATTGCAACCATGTTCAGCGGTGTAATGAACAGGCTCCTGCAGACTGTTCCTTCAGACCCAGGTCCACACAGAGGTACAGACCTTCGGTTATTGGGCTGGAGGAAATTATCGGCTTTGTGATGGTCAAAGAACTGGGTGAAACTGGGAGTTCTGGTGGAGATTTATGTAACTGGAGCCCTCAGGAGATATAAGAACCCAACACTATGTATGAGATTGCTCTAGATGATAGAACAGCTATCCCTACCCCACTCCCTTTGTTTTCAATAGCAGTGGATTAAAGGGAACCTGTAATGAAATAAATAATGGAAGATGCATTTGCTGACCTTCACCATGAAAACGCTTGATGCATGTATTGCTCTGGACTTAATATTTGGGGTCAGTAACCAAGAACAGGCATCCTAATCTGCATACCTGTTCACAGTCACGGACTCGCAAAGTACCATAGCCATCAGATCATCATTACAGCCAGGGAATTAGCATTTTCAGAAGGAAAGGTCAACAATGGCAGACTCCATTGTTCCTCAGTGTAGGCTCAGTTTATTTCTGTACATCCATGAATGGGTTAAAAGGAAAGTCCATAGATATAGTACAGCGAGTGAGCGTTATCACCCTAGGACAGGAAGTGTGTTACAGGCAGGATCAAGGGTCAATAATAAAGGAAAAAAGAGAAGAAAATGAATACAGCCATCACATATAAGGGCTAGTAAGCTGCAATTCATCAAATGTTTTGTTCTTGGGTTTAGATATACTTTAATGATGATTTGGTGTCTGATTTATAAAGTGTTTGCACAGTGTACAGCTGTGCAAACAGCGTTCACCGCACGTTACTGCCACTAGATGGAGCCGAAAAGCATGGGAAAATCCAATGCTCCTCAGTTCCATCTAGTGACAATAATATGCTGTGAACATCGCTCTCACAGCTATATGCTGTGCACACACGTTATGGATCAGCCCCTATGTGCATGGGTTGCATCATTCTACAAATGTTTAACATACTCTAATGTGTAATGTATTCTTGTCTGGATGACAAATATCTGTCAAGTCTAATAGTGCCGAAAGACAGGTACTTGCCTTTGCCGTGTCACCAGGTTGATGTAATGCCGCAGGGCTGTCAAATATTTGGTCATTTCCTCTGGTGAAGCGTCGTCTCCAGGGTTTTCCGGTTTGGGTGGATATCCCTCCACTATCGTTCCTAGACATATTAAGACGCAGATTGCGACGGCTACCATCATTGGCCAGAGCTTCAAGGAAGTCACCATCTGCAGGACATAAAAGAAAATAGATTTTTTAAAGGGGTAGTGCTGGGACCTTACAGATTTCCTTTAGTTATGATATGTAACTAATTGACCCAGATAGTTATGGATGATATGTAACTAATTGACCCAGATATCTGAATGCTTGGGGTTGGCAGCTTCTCAACATCAAATGATCACCACTGTCACCTTGGTTGGATTGAAGCACAACACCGAAAATAAATTGTGCAGATGCAGATTTAGTTCAAGTTGAAATAAGACTTTGTCAGGAAGCCAACACGATTTGGGGGTAAGTGAGCTCACTTTATCAGGAGGTAGTATCAGGGGGTAGTAACTGAAGGACTGGAAATAAAACTGTGAGGTTGATAGTTCATTAGAACACAGAGCCCATTAGCAACTTGTTTAAGAAGAAACAAAATATGTTGGATCGCAACTTGGAATAAATTTGTATCTGGCGCTTCAATCTTGGACCATCTGAAGGACAACACAAATGATGGAGTTTTCTGTAGGTATGTGAGTGTGAGGTTTAGTACATCTACCAGTTTCTACATGGCATGAGATGACTCCTGAATCGGTAACTGAAAAGCAATGACTGGATGTGATATTGAGAATGGCTCTTAGAATTGACAATGCCGCCCTAAACTGAATATCAGAGTTCCTATTCCTGTCTACCCCTCATCCAGTCATTATAAGACCATTTTGATGTCTAGCGATTCGGACTATTCTAACTCTTATTCTCTAAGAACTATGCTTAGCCTGAAGGTTCCGGCCACTCGTCTCCACTCTCTACAGGTATTCTCCTAACACATCGGCATCTGATCTCACAAATGTTCTTTTGGCTGAATGGGCACAAATCCAACAGACACCCTCCAACATCTGGTGAAAAGCCTTCCCAGAAGAGCATAGTCCATGTCCATGGTTTTGGAATAGGATGTCCAACAAGCTCATACAGACATGATGGTCAGGTATATACAAAGTTGTGGCCATATAGTGAACAATAAAATGGAAACACCATCATGTCTAAGAAGAATATATAGCACACCTTCCTTAAAGGTGATGCCTATTGTGGGGATTAGCTCCAAATAGTAGCGCATAAAGGACGCATCCACTCGCTGTAATCTTCATTCAAGGGCTTCCTTGCCCACTTTTATTAAATGAAAGTCCACAAAACAGAACAATTACCCTCTCAGGGGTTCTTTAGCATCTCATGGCAGCACCTGCCCATCCAGCCTCCTGGCTTTGCATTGGCAGCACCGCTGCTCTGGCCTTAGACCTCAGGCCACTGTCTGTTCCTCTAGACAGCCTGAGTCATGTGCTAACCTGCACACTGGGGGGTTCTTCCCAATCCACAGCACCCTGCTCTGCACTGGACTCCACTATGTCTCCTGGGTGGAGCTTTCCTGTCTCCCAGGTGGAGTCCTGAACCCTTCCCAACACTATTTACACATGACGAAGAAACCTAAAGGGCACACATGTCAGAATGTGGAAATAAACTATTTTTCACATTCTGACTATTTTTCACATTATGAGAGTAGACATTGACAGCCTTCTACTGTAAAGAAAAAGCTGATGTTTCCAAGCTGTTAGGAACAACTGAAACCAGAGTACTAGAGTCGTCGCTGTGATCTTTGAGGATCTCTGAGAATTAATCACTTCACATTAAAAGCAGCTAAAGAGGTGAGTGTGGGCCTGTTTTAAAGTTATTTTGCTGCATATTTAGAATATGTAAATAGTTTGTTTTTATAGTGCTTTTACTGTTCATTCAGAATATGTAAATACTTTTGTGTGAATGCTCTGAGCACAGGTCTACTTTTATCTCAGCGCTTACCAAAGTTTCAGAAATATGCAATGTTCCTGTATCAAGGTGTCATCTAGGTATGATGGTCCGGTGTCTGCAAACATTTGGCCATATAGTTTATGGTTTCTTCATGTGCTGAACCATTAATGTGCATTTTATAGGTATCTCATAGTGCCCCTTAAAGGTTAGCATAACACATACTTTAATGTGTAACTAAGAAAGTGTAGAAAAGATTATTTATGGATCTGTGTATACTTTAATGGAAAGAGTAATCTCAAACTCGTTTACAAAAGCACCAATACATATAATCAGAGGTCATAAAACCCTCATATATGGGCTATTGCCTGGAAAACAACTGATTATGTTACCTGCTGAATAAACGTAACCCAGCACTGGGGAAGCACAAGAAATCTGAAAAAGGGTAAGGCTGGTCATAGATGTGCTGAAGCTAAGGACAGGTAATGGGATATCAGCCAGTCTTTGAGCCTTTTGCAGTATAGCTTGTGACTTGGCCAATGAGCAGACATGATGCAAGCATGGCTGAATATATTCTTCTGATTTTATAGGATCAGCACCCATTGCACAGAGATTCTCTAATAACTGCATAATCCCTGGGTGTTATCATAAATTCCTCCCTATTGCTGGCTGAGCTTGGACCCTGCGCCATCCTCTAGGGAAGCCCTATACAGGTAGATTCAAAACAATTGCAACATTTTGTATGTGTGTGTATATATATATATATATATAATGTATATTAATTGATATACTGTATACGTGTTTTAAAAAAATAGAAAATGAGCTTCCAGCTTTTATTAACTCAGGAGCACCTTTGTTGTAGCTGGACAGGTGAAAGTCCTAAGTGTCCGGATGATTTAATGAATGGCGTTCCCAATGACCAATTCATATAGCAATTAGCTCATAAATACTTAGTTTTGCTAAGCTACTTAGGGATTTACTAATGTTCCACAGTGTCCCCACTAAATTGCAGTTCTTGGAAAGACGAGAGACTTGGGTTGCAGGCACTAATCACCATTGAAAACTAAAATAACAGTTTTTGGCTAAAGTACATTGTAAATTGAAGCTTTAAAGAAAGAAATAAGGGGGCTGCCATAGTAGACTTGGTTCATGAAGGCACAAGCTCTGGAGCTGTTACCATGGTCCTGGCTTCACTGCCTGGAAGAAGGAGGCAGAACACGAGTGAACACCTTCACTGGCTTGTCCAAGGTCAATTATTTACTAGATCGCAAAGCCAGGGTCAAGAGAGAGAAATAGAAAAGTTGCTGCACTCCAGGATCAATGCCACCAGTAAGATTTATTAGATGATCTGATGTATGACAAACCACCTGAACTCCACCCACTAATGCGTTTCACTCGTAATGGGCTTATTCATAGACTTTATGAACAAGCTTTTATATGAGTGAATCAAAAACCATGTCACTTTTTCTTTGTGTTTATTTCAAATGTATTATAAGTCTCCTTTTAACATGGGGGATGTAAATAGTGGTACCGTACATTTTTGATACCAGGTGTGATTAAATACTAGCCCCCACCACTGCTTATACCTGCCTTGCCTTTCCTGTACTGCTGCTTTGCCCAAGAAAAATGAAGAGGAAGCCTTATGTAACCTTGTAGTTGCTACCTGGGGCCAAGGGCCCCCTTACCCGACCCCCATATTACAGTCCTGGGTGTCCGATCAGTCAGTCATCAAGCACCAGTGCGCACTCACGTAGGAGCTTGGGGAGTGAGTCATAAGCTACTTAATACTTGTAAGCACCCAGGTAGGTCACTCTGCTTCCTCAGGAAGCTGTGGGGGATCTGGTATTAAAGTGAACCTGTTGTGTGGACAAAGCACAGGTCCACTTTGTGCGGCTCAGTAGGAAGTTACCCAGGCACATCAATACAAGATCTAACATACAGCCCCTCCACGTGCTAGTTTACACACAGGCAGTGCACAGCAAAGTTTCCCACAGACAAAAGCTGATTATTAATATTATTATGATCGGAACAATAACTGTTGGATTTTTATGGTCGGTTGTTATTTCCCCACCACCCCCACCCAAGAGGAGGCCAAGATTAGAAGTTTTTTTTGGTGCAATAAACATGTACACCCACCCAAAGGGGAGACACTGGGATTCCGCAGCCCCAGGATACACATACATGGTACCATGCAGAATACTAGAAGTTGGATCTCCCAATAAGATAAGTAGACCAATAAGTGAAGATGGTGTCTTGCTGATCATGGGCACATTATCGAGAGGGAATCTCCACTAATTAGAGTGCTATGGTTCCAAAATGGAGTTGGAAGGGGATATAGATTTTTTGGGGTGGGACATGTTTTGATTATATTATTCAATATCTGTTATTTAGCCTAGACTGAAAGCAAGGTGTCTATGAATGTATTATAATCGTACTGATTTCTACAACATTGAAAGCATGGCCACTGTACACCTGGAGCTATGTAGACTGTTAAATACCGTTATATGGAGTTGAATAGATTGTGATACCATTAAGCTATTAACCCTTTCACTGCCGGTGTCCTTTTTTTTCCCTTTCTTCATTTTGCGCACACAAACTAAAATGCACATTGAACACACGTACACAAAACACACACTTTGAAACATTATACACATTAGGCACCCCAAAATATATACAGTTTCTGAAATCAGAGACCCTGCCTGGTGGCAGTTTCCATTTTTTGTCATGCGGAAATAGAGCTGCTGTTAATCAAATCTATATTTTCGGTAACAAATACATTCAAATTGTTTCAGTGTAACAACACAATATAATCCTCAGTTTGATGGTAAAAATAAAAAATAAGATTGTGACGAATAAATAAAGCAAATAGATACCAAGCATGTCAACCCCAAAATTGTGTGTGTCAGTGAAGCAGCAAAAAACTACAGTACTCAAAATGTTTCATACCTGATGCTTTATAAGCCTTTACATCTCATCAATTTAGAGTTAACAGTGAATGATGGTCCTAGAATTATAGCCTTCAGCCAATACTCAATGTGTGGCAAAATGGTCTGTTTTTCATATGCGTGCACACCCGATGTGCATTTGGGTTCTTATGTATGGAGTTCGGGGGTTTTAAACACTTTTTTGGGGGTTTTTTTTTCATTATTTATTTTTTTGCTATCTTTTTGTTAGTACATTTTTTCTCTTTTTTTTCCCACTTGATTATATTGCTATAGGGGGCTGAAAAGCTCCCTATGTGATAGCATAGTGCAGGTGACAGTTTAAGGAGACTAATCCAGTGCAGACTGTGCTGTCGATCAGTTTCTGCCCTGGCCAGAGAGGCCCGGGTTTGACAGCCCTGAACCCCGAAGTGCTCAGAGCAGGGTTAATCTGGGATTATGCTACCCACAAACGATCAGCGAATGGACTGATCTCCCACTGTTCTCCATTCTGACATCTGCCATTGAGGTCTCAGGCACCCATGAGAGACAGGTAATCCCGACCCACGGGGGTGGTGGTGGGGAGCAGTCAGATGTGGTGGGGTGGAACTGTCAGATGTGGTGGAGGGAACCTTCACTCACATGTAGTTACAGTTCACTTCTACTACATAGCATGCACTCAGGAGTGAAAAGGTAAATCGATTCCCTGCTGCTATAGGCAGGAAAAGAGGACAATCCACCAATAATTTATATTTTAGTTACAGACAGAGCTTGGTTCTCTAAGGCAGCCCCTGGCGGCTTGTATGTCACCAACCGTGAGATCTGCCGTAACTCTGACTCTGTTCCTATGGACATAGACATTTTGGTTTTTCCTGCCCACCTTGGTGTGTTTCAGTTCCCCCTTTTACAGTCTCCATATTATAACATACACCAATAGGGATGGTGGGGCCCCACAGACCTGGGAACTCAGCCCAGAGATTTCACCAACAGAACCTCCCAGAGATATGAGACTGTCAAATGGTCTCACTCTCCAGCATTTACCCAAAATGTAGATATCAGTTGTGGGTGGAATAGACCTTTAAGCCTGCAGAGAAAACTGACTATGCCTCTGGAAAAACTCTGAAGACCATGTTAGGACTAATCACATGGAATTTCTCATGTAAAACATGCATAAAACATGTGTGGTGGTTCTGTGTTTAGGATGAATACCTTCCAAGATTCATGGTTCTAATGGCACCAGGACCCCATCAGCATGGTTTGCTTTGTGTGAAATTCCTCATGGCACTCAGGTTTACTCCAGCCATCCAAGAACAAATTAGTAGATTAGTAGTTTTCGGATCTATCTGGGCTCCAGAGTGTGTGAGTGCTTCCTTTAGTACTCTTGGTATGTTTTCAGCATTCACCTGTGGCCAAAACCTGTGCAAGAATGCAGACAGGGTGGCCAGTTCAAGAGATATAAAAGGCTAGAGTTAAAGCAAACACAGCGGCTGCCATCACTGACCTAACATATGAAAATGCTAGTTGCCTGGCAAACATCTTGATCTTCTCACTTCATTACTTTGAATTACTGACCTGCAACAAGTTAGCAAGTGAGAACGTCCGACTTTTGTCTGGTGTTCCTGACCGGCGTACCTGTTTTTAGTCATTGACTCAAAAGTTTTAAAGCTAATGGCTCAACATGACAGACATGTAACTAGTGTTTTCAGAAGATGGACCCCAGTCTCTAAATGTGGGTGTAAGCACCGCATTGCCAATTGTTATATGTACGTGTGTTGCAGTATATGTCGGTGCTATTAAAATACAGCAAAGAAGTAACGAAATAAGAGCAAGTTAAGTTACTCACTGTGTGTTGGAAGGAGGGGGATGTGCAGGAAGGTAAGGATGCTTCAGGTTCCTCTGTATCCCTCTCTCTGTGTCTGTCTTTGTAGGCTGCTTAGAAGATTCTGTTTCGTCCTCTGATCTCTGAGGGTTTATATGTCTTGTGATTGCTGAAGAATAAGCCTGACCCCTCCTCCTTCCTTAAAATTTCTAGCTCCATCCCCTATGATCATACACTCACTCATCCTGATTGACCAGTCATTTGTCTATTCTGGTACCTTGTGCGTATGATGGGCAACCAAAGGGGTGGGGGGGGTCAGAGGTGTGCGTGGGCGCAAAATAGACAGTCTATTAACCTTCAGGTATGGGGCATAATCTGCTTTTACAACTCAATTGTTTTACCATTTTATCATTGTAGATAGCAGTTAATTAGTCTGTGCTGATGCTTAATGTTAGGGAGGAGGGTTAAGACATTTGTCTTTTATTTGCTCATGTATGAAGAAGTCAGCTTGTGATTGTTTGGGTTTATTGCCCGTAAAACGCGCGCTATCAGTGTATGTGAACATTAGCGTCCTCGATCCTTATTTGTAAGGGCTCATGATACAAGCATTGGGCGCTCTTTAGCATCCCGAGCTGGTTATTTTAGCAGATAGACCAAAATAATATATAGATGTCCACAGAGTTGGCCAAGAAAGCTGAGACCTCCAACCTGCCCATATGTTAGTAGGGATTGGCCAGCTCTAGGGAGCCAAGGGCAATCTTACGAAAATGGGCATTTAGAAGGGTAATTAAAGTAGGGATGCACAGATACCAAGTACCGTACTCGGTACAAATACAGATACTTTTCCAGCTCCAAGACTAGACTAGAGAAAAATTCAAAAGTCAGGAGGCAGCTGTCATTTGTAAGGAGCACACGGAGCTCCCGGGATTTGTGCATCTTTGTTTTAATGTATGATTTTGTTTTTATAAATAAAGTGATGCACCGATACCATTTTTGCAGTACTGATACTTGCCCAAGTATTTAGAGATACAAGTACTGGTACATTTTTGTTTGTCATGTGACAGTTTTTCTAAAACAATACAGACTAATGATTTCAGGACAATGGTGGAGCGCCAGAGCCAGGTCCCAGCTGCAACCTCTGCAACCCTGGTAGTTCTCATGAAAATGCCAAGTATCGGCACTGGTATCTGAACATCCCTAAATTAAAGTAAAAGTAAACCTGAAATTAATGATATTTATTTTGCTTAAGGACTATGTATCATTAACGGTTGCCTTTTTTTTAACATTTTTAATAAAATGTGTTTTCACTTTTTCCATTCATTGTTGCGTCTCAGTGCTGCTGATCTCCGGCAGCCTCTTTGCAGGAACTCCTTGTCAACATGCACTCCAGAGATGGCTGTATGGGCAAGCGGTTTCCTAATGGCAAGTAATGTATGTTGAAATGACTGTGTGGTCTCCATCGGAAGCCATGATGGTGCAACAACAGGGAGCATCATGTAGACAGGGATAGAGCGCTGTCACCCTAAAACAGGAAGTGCCTATATAATGACTTTTATGGCTGGAGTGCCATGTATTATTTTAAAGAAGTATTCTGGGATAATCAAGAACTTACCCTTGGAGTGGGGCTACAAGGGTTAACTGCTTATTTTGTATAGGGGGCTTAGATAAAGCAGTTTTACGCACCTGATCCTCTGTCCCCTGCCAGCCAGCACCCCACTGCGAGGATAAGTAGCCCCACTGCGAGGATAAGTAGCCCCACTGCAAGGGTAAAACTAGCCATACACTAGTAGATTTCTGAACAAACTTTCATACAGAAGATCTTTCATTCGACGTTCTATTAGTTGATGGGGTCAAATCGATGATCGATTTCGACCATAGTGACAAAAAACCTCGAAGGAGCAGGATGGAAAACCGTGAATGTGATTTTCATTCAAGAAACTCCATTTATTCCAAAATCGTATGTTACAATAAAATGAAATTTAATTCAACATTCGTCATGTGTCTGGTGGCATTATCGGGGGATAAAGAAAGATCTTTTGTTGGTATTTACTTTTTATTTAACTCTTTAGCGAATGAGTAGGAGTAACAACTATCCCTTACTCATTCACAAGGGGGGGGGGTGGCATCTGGGATACCCCAGTTGCAAATAAGCCCCCTGCCAAGCCCCCCTGCCCACACACCCCCACAACCACCGCGCCAGGGTCCCCCCGGAAAAGCACCCCCCCCCTCCTGCCCTGCCAGGCCAGTGCCCGGATTAAGGGTCTGGAATGGAATTTAGGGGGAACTCCACACGGTTTCTGGTATCAATTGGGGGGGAACCTCACACTTTTTTTTTTTTGCTTCCGCGGACAAAAATGTCATTGTTTGTTTGTTTTTCTTTAATGTCACTTTTTACTGCAATGAAAATTCGTTTGTAAATACTACTGCATCTGAAATTAACAAGAATTCAGATTCGTCCAAATCCCGAACCGAATTGACTTTCGGACCAGAAGAACAAAAAATCCGAAACTAAACTAACCATATTTTTTGCCGGCTTACATGCCTAATAATCCTCTTTCCTGTGGGTAGCCCATTGAACCTATGCTCAATTGAAGAGCTCCAGATGCGGCTGCTATCTGACATTTCCGAGTGCGACGTGTAAAGTGTCCTCCACTGAATGCTGTGGTCCGCCCCCTACTGATCCCTACATCACAGAGGGAGACACTCTACCTGACACCCCTAGAAGTGTTGGACAGCACCGGTTTCATGAAAGTCATTCTTAAATGTGCATTTTGAGGCACATTTCTAGAAGCACTTCAATGCTCGCCAATCCGTTTTCTATGTTATTCTATTGTGCTTGTTCACATCTCTGTGATGTGCTGCCGTTCAATACTCAGAAGACATACAGGAGCCTCTTTAGGGCATGGTCACGCGTTTTTGGGCCCAATAGACTTCAATGAGCACATCCGCAAAATGCACGTAATGTGCATTTTTTTGTGTGTGCGATTTCCCTCTAAACACAGCCCAAAAAACTTGCAGGGAAAAAGCTCTCCGAATTTGCACTATTTTCCCTCATTTGTCATGAGTACGGACCCTCATTGAAATCAATGGGGACACCTGGCAAACACAGGAAACTAATTCTCAGACGCGCTGGAACGCACGGCACCGCAACGCCAGTTCCCGCTATGCTATGGTGTGAATAGGACCTTAGACCTGTGTCCTGTAGACACAACAGGCAGTAAGGGGAAATCCACTCTAAGACAGTTGTCTCTAGAACAAGTGTCCCGAGTGGATGATTTCCTCTCACCTCCTGTTATGGTGACAACTGTACAATTTTGAATCTTGTATCACTTTCTGCCCTGGTGACAATGATCACTATGATGAATAGAAAAGGTGAATGTTTAAGGCTCGGACACAGGCCACAATAAATGAAAAAAACAAAACAGGAGCTGCATTCACTGTTTGGGAATTCTGTGCGTCCAGGATCCGATTAGAAACTCTGAACACGTGTAAATGCACAGGTGATCCAGGAAACATAACGTTTATTCATACTTCCCACATATTTTTCCTGCATTTATAACCTAAATGCAGGAGTGCCAGTGTGAATGTAGCCCTAGATCAGGGGTGGGCGAACGCTGTTGTGGAATTGTTTTGTGTATTGTTTAAAGCTGGCCATACAACTATAGATGATCTGCAGACTATGGTCCGATGGGAAAAGTGAAACAGATTCCTCCATCTACGCTACACTGTGGAGGAATCTCCCACTGGGCCAAGCTTCAGTATCTTGCTAGTCGGCCCCGCTGGCTCTCAAAATACCTGAACAATCTGATTTGGATGCAGGCATTGAGCTGCCGCCTAACTTTTTCTGTAGTCTAGTCTTGGAGCTGGAAAAGTATCTGTACATGTACCAAGTACTGTATTTGGTATCTGAACATCCCTAATGCAAACCAAAACTCTGTTTTTGCCATTGCTGTTAGCAGTGTCATCCGTCACTGTGGTGTTTCAAGTGAACTCAGGACAAAGTACAGGTGACATCCCGGGCTAGAGTGAAATTTATGTGTGCAATTATTTGATCTGTCATCGTATGATACTTTAATTACTATTCAGGTAAAGGCCATGAGAACAGTCCCTTATTTTACAGATGTATTAAATATAATAAAGAAATGAACAGAAATTCAATTGGGAGTAATGGATACAGAAAGTGAATTTTAGCTGTTAGCAGCACTATCCACTAAGGTGGTGTGTGTCATCTATTAGTCGATTGTACATTTTATTGATATTGCTCTTCCAGATAGTCATCCAACTTAACAGGCTTGTCAAGGGTAGACCACGGCTTCCCGAAAACCCAACCTAAAATCCACGAACAGGTCATACAGTAAATGGCCACAAGTGTGTGGACACCTGACCACCATTTCTATGTTTATGGACAAAATTATGTGGCACCCCTTCAAATTATTCAGTGGGGTTTCCAGTGAAGGGCACTGTTTATGTGAGGATAGGAAGCAGCACTATATTATTGCCCATGGTTTTGGAATGGGATTCCAACAAGCTCATAAAAATGTGATGGTCAGGTGTCCACAAACATTCAGCCACTTAGTGGATATTTTCATTTCCTGATAAGCGTAGAAGTATATTTATTATACATTTCATCTAGTGAAGCCGCGGAGTCCCTTCGGATCATCTTCCTGCTGTGATTATCAACTGGGTTTTCTCGAGGAGATCCTGGTATGAAATTATACTACAAGGCCTTACTTTTGAGCAGGAGATTTGAACTGGTTCCCCAGTTAAAAGAGTTGTAAAGTCCCAGCATCTCCTCTCCTGTTATAAGATCAGCATTGTAATAGGAATACATACTGGAGTTGTTTCTGATAATGCAACCAAAGCTTACTTGAAAAATTCCCTTTTATGTAGTGAGCGCTACCTTCCGTCTGCCCATTACTTCCAGCAAATTCTTGGATTCCCAGTGTGCTTTGCTTCTTTTTACCTGCCTACTTGATGTAATGCAATCTCAATATCTCAAGACTACATTCCATCCCATCATGCATTGCTTCCAGCAAGCAATGATAATGTTGCATTGTTCAGACATTGAGATGTAGTTCAGAAGGCAGGCTCTGTAAGAGTAGTGTTACAAGAGCTGACTGAAATTGTGTCAGTACATTGAGAAAGTGCAGAACATCCTATGGACATCTTCAATAAGTACGTTTACAAACTTCTAGATGGATCTGGTTATTAGGAGAGGGATAGAACTTCTAAAATTAAATATAGGAAATGCAGATTTATTTCTAGGTCTTAACCATAGATACCCTTTAAATGTTAATTATTATGAAAGCAGAGCACCTGGAGGAAACCCACACAGAGTACATACAGACTCCAAGCAGAGTGTGTGCTCTCTAACCCAACTATCAAGTACCACAAAGCTAGGGTACTAGTCGGGCTCCATCCTGCCAATAATTTTCAGGGGTTGGCAAATGAGCTAATCAATGGAGTATTCAGTCTTCCCATTCTAGGAGTAAGCTGGCAACCTAGGAGCCTGAGAATATTTACAGTATGTCCATAGATGACAGAAGACAAACTCACAGATACTAGCCATAGCTGTGTAGGTCCATTGACTACTCAACCCCAAGAATTGGTACAGCCTTAGGAATAATCCGTCTAGTTCTATTACCGATGGTCTCCTGGGCTCTTTTATAAAAAAGTTAACCTGCTGCCAAAAGATCTGATAAAGTATCATTGTCCTTTTCCTTGAAGACAGGGACAAGGAGCGTCAAGGCCTGCATATGGACCTTCTTTTTTTTTTTTTATGAAAGCTGCAAATTTCAAACTGAAAAAACTCTAAAGTGATCTGATCACCACAAGGTCACTTACAGAAAAAAAGAGCCACCCTGCACTATACCTAACTTATCTTAAAAGGTCATCTCTTCAAGGCACTTCAAGTCATGGGCCATTGGAAAGGGCAGTATAATGTCTCTTTTATTTTAAAAGGCTGGTCTTTTTTTGCTAAGTGACTCTGTGTTGACAGGGCCACTTTTAACATGTTGAAGCATGCATGAGCTTTTTGTGATTTGGATTTTAATTTTGAGGAACATTTTTGTTGGGAGCAGATTCGTCTTTATTTTTTAAAGGTGCATTCCAGACAAATTTAGGAATAAAACTATGAAATACATACAAGAGATACAACTTAAAATTGAGGAATTGGTTTTCCTTCTAAACATTGTTGTAGTGCACCTAGATACCCTCAAATCCTCTTGCTGTCATGTAACTGATTGAATTTGTTGCGTAGCATTTCTGTTTGGTATAATCATGTCATAACAATAATGTTGAATTTCAGTTACTCCTTTACTGCAGCAGCTGCACAAATAAAGCCCGACTCCAGACTCTTCTCCTGAAGCCTGCCCACCATCCCCCCCACCCTAACCCCCACAGTAATTTTTCTCAATTTGCTTTTAACAGAAGTCTTCAGGCTGGTCACATGAAAAGCGAGGTCCTCCTCCTCTTAGGATCATGTTAAACAATGGGTGGTCCCTAATGCAGAAAGCTCTGATGATGTAAGTACCACTCTCTGTATCATTACACTGTGAGTTCAGTGGCAAGTCCATGTGGCTATGTAGTCATCTCCTTAGTCTTGAACGTTGAATGATGTCTAGTGGGAGACTTAAAACCTCATGTAGTGGAGAAGTGATACACTCCCCCTTCCCAGTTTTTATACCTCTTTGGAGTATTTAACCATATAGTTGGGCTTTAAGCACACCCTTAGCTGATTGGACAGTGCAGGAGACACAAAAGTTTGCAGAAGCACTGAATGACAGCTAATGCTGCACCTCCTGTTCAGGCCTCCTGTACATGGGATTACAGGAGACTTACACTTCTACATTAAAAACTATACACAGATAGGTTCTACAACTTTAAATCATTAACTTTGCTAACTTGAGAAATTTCTTAAAGCTCTCATATTAGTAAGACCATGCTTGTTGACTGCCACTGGTCTTTACCACCTTCCATGGTGCTAAAACTATTCACCAGTCCATGATTCTGCTAGACTTTACTGCCCTCCATGCCTATGCTGTCTGTAGTTCTCCTAGCCTTTTAATGCTCACTATGGTTTTGAAATCATTTACTGATGCCTGTGGTTCTGCAGGTCTGTACTGTGGTCTAATGTATGCCCATGCTGATCTCTACTGCTGTCTATGGATGATCTAGACTATCCTGCTGTCCATGGTGCTGAAGTTAATCACTCCATCACTGCTGCCCATTATTCTCTTGGTCTTTACCACTCCTCATGACTTAGCTAGTGTTTACTACCGTCCATGGTTCTCCTAGTCTTCACCACTGTCCATGGTGCTGCCCATGTACCTGTTAGTTTGTACCTCTGTCTAAGGTTCTGAAGTTATCATTTATTTGGTAAAGTATAGCATTTCTAATTAAAACAGGTGTTTGCAAGTCATCACCTCTCTTACAAATCCGAAAGGCAAGCACTTAACCCTCCCCCACCCCCCGTTTAAAAAATATATTACACATATACATGCAAAGGAATCCACTATGCCCCTGTAGCCAATTTCGTTATGGGCTATCTTCTATCACCATTGCTCAATGCTCTATTAAACAAGGTCATAACTGAGAAACTAAGAAAAAGTATGTTATTACTTTGGCCATATTGGGCAAATTGACCAATTGCTGTAAGTCCAGGTGATTTGATCTGGAGACCCCTGTGTTTTTTTTTGTGTAATTTGAAGTATTTGGCTCTGGTTCCCGCACCGAGGTGAATACAGACTCCTGCTGCAGCTGGGAAAGTCTCCCTTGTCACTCTTTTAATTAAAGAGCCAGACAAGTCTCAGAACTTACAACCCGCATTCCCAAAAAGTTAGGACTTTTTATACATAAAAACAGAATGCAATGATTTGCAAATCTTATAAACCCAGATTTTATTCACAATAGAAAAGAAAACCTATCAAGTGTTTAAACTGAGAAAATGAACCATTTTAGGAAAAAAAATAAAGTAATTTTAAAATTGATGGCAGCAACACGTCTCAAAAAAGTTGGGACAGGGCCATGTTTACCACTGTGTAGCAACCCCTCTTTTTCTTACCAACACTCTGTAAATGTCTGGGAACTGGGGAGACCATTAGCTGGAGTTTTGGGAGAGGAATGTTGTCCCATTCTTGCCTGATATAGGATTGTAATTGCTCAACAGTCTCCAGAGTCTTCTTTGTCCTATCTTTCCTTTTCAAGATCCTCAAAAATTTTCATTTGGTGAAAGGTCTGGACTGCAGGCAGGTCAATTAGGCACCCGGACTCTTCTACTATGAAGCCATGCATTTAATGTGGTTCGGCATTGTCCTGCTGAAATATGCAAGGCCTTCCCTGAAAAAGATGTCATCTGGATGGGAGCATATGCTGCTCTAAAACCGAGGGATATCTTTCAGCATTGATGGTGCCTTTCCAGATGTGCAAGCTGCCCATTCCATACGCACTAATGCACCCCATACCATCAGAGATGCAGGTTTTTTAACTGAGCGCTGATAACAAGTTGGAAGGTCCCTCTTCTGTTTAGTCCAAAGGATGCGCCATCCATGGTTGCCAACAAGAATGTCAAATTTAGACTCGTCTAACCACAGAACAGTTTTCCGCTTTGCGACAGACCATTTTAAATTAGCTTTGGCCCAGAGAAGATGGCTGCATTTCTGGATCATGTTCAGATATGGCTTCTTCTTTGAATGATACAGCTTTAACTTGCATTTTTGGATGGCACGGTGAGCTGTGTCCACAGACAGTGATTTTTGGAAGTATTTCTGATCCCATTTAGTGATGTCCATCACAGAATCATGTCTGTTTTTAATGCAGTGCTGTCTGAGGGCCCCAAGATCATGGGCATCCAATATTTGCGTTTTGGCCTTGTCCCTTACTAACAGAAATTTCTCCAGAAAGTCTTTGCAATTTTACATTGAGGAACATTATTCTGAAATTGTTAAACAATTTTTAGACTCTATTTGAACCTCTGCCCATCTTTACTTCTGAGACACTCTGATTCACTAAGATGCTCTTTTTATACTCAATCATGTTACTGACCTGTTGCCAATGCTCATAGTTGCAAAATGTTCTTCCAGCTCTTCCTTGTCAGTACCACTTACTTTGCCAGCTTTTTGTTGCCCTGTCCCAACTTTTGTGAGACATGTTGCTGCCATCAATTTAAAAATTACCTTATTGTTTTCTTTCAATGGTCCGTTTTCTCAGTTTAAACATTTGATATGTTTTCTATTGTGAATAAAAATTGGGTTTATGAGATTTGCAAATCATTGCATTCTCTTTTTATGTAAATTTTACACAGCGCCCCAACTTTTTTTGGAATTGGGGTTGTAGAAAGAGATTTCCTCAGTTGAGTCTCAGATGATTAAATTGTATCTAAAGCCAAATTATATTCTTTTAGCTTTTACACCCTTATTGAGGTTTTTATTTCTGTCTGTCAAGTGAGGAGATTTTCCTTCACTTCCTGTCCCGGTAACTTAAGAACAGGTAAAAGAAAATCTCTCCAAAGTGATGGGAAATCCCCTATTTGTTCATAAGAACAGGTTTCCACTTTGGGAGATTTCTTCTTTATTCTTGTTCTGGTGACAACTAAAATTTTTGGCTTTCCCTTCACTCTCTATTTCTTCCATCTCTATCCAAAACTAAATATAAAAAATTTGGCTGGAAATAAATTTTAAGAGAAGTTAGGTATTTCAAATCCAGCATCTACCATAAACTCCAACACCAGTTTTCAGTGGACTGATCCTTTAATACAAATAATTGTTTCCTTTACAGTTCACGTCAGAGCAGTCTAGTCACTCTTCACCATCCAATCAGACAGCCCTCATTAATCTGTTTATTGATTTCTTTAGAGTTAGATTTCTTTACTAATGAATGGTCATGACCAATGGGTTAATTTCCCAACATATTCGGCATGCCTCGTTGATCTATCTGACAGTAGGTATCTCATCCTCAAAACATCTCCTGAGGCATTAGCAGACAATCCATCTGTTATCCTAGTTTCAGCGACTTATCTCGTCATCATTCAGCATCTTCGGCAGAAATATGGGCTGTGTGCCTATTAGCCTCTGCCTTCGAGTACTGGGGAAGAATGAGTAAGGGGGACGGAGTGATTGAATAATCTCAGAACGATACACACACAAATCATATTACCCATCCGCTCACCTTTGCCTGTCTGCACTTCTCTGGATAAGGGATCTCTGCTGTCATCAGCCTTGGCTGACTTGAAGTGACAGGTGGTACCAGCCATTCAGTGTATGTGTGATTCAAGATCAATAGGTCAGGGTGATTGTGCTTTGACCTTTCAAACTGTTCAGTCAGTGCTTGTCATCTTTTTGTTATACTTTCAACAGGCCCCCCAGTACGGCCTAGCCTATTGAGGTCCCTATTGAGTCACCCCAGTTATTGTTACCTTACATTACCTTCTGTACATATTAAGTTGATGGACTGAAATGACAAATAAAGAAATAGTTTGGAGCAGAAAGTTTTAAAAGCTCAGGAAACCGAAAAATGTAATACACTGTATGGTAAAAAGTATGTGAACACCTTTCCAAATTATTCAGTTGAGATGTTTCCATTGAAGGGTCATGTTAATGCAGCACAATACAAAGACATTTCAGACAATTGTGAGCTTCCAACCTTGTGGCAGTTTGGGGAAGTCTCTTTTGTTCCAGCAGGACTGTGCCCCTGTACACATGGCCATCTTTATTAAGACTTTGTTTGACCAGTTTGGTGTGGAGAAATTGGAATGGCCTGCACAGAGCCCTGACTTCAACCCTACTGAATTTCTATGGGTTAAACTGGAAAGATTATTGTAAACCAGATGTTCTTGCCCAACATCAGTATTTGACCTCACAAATGGGCACACTTTCCCACAACTTTTCTCCTCTTCTCTTTTCTCTTCTTTCTTTTCTGTCTCCTTTCTCCCATTTTCTCCTCTCTCTCTTTCTCACCCTCTTTCTTCTCCTTTCCCCTCTCATCAACCTCCCTTGCTCTTTCTCCACTTCTTCCTCCTTTTCTTCCCGTTATCTCACTCTCCCTCTCTCCTCCCCTCTCCAACTCTTCCCATGCTCTCTTCTCTTGCTTTCCTTCTCTCCCTCTCTCTCTCCTCCTCTCCCTCCCTCACCTTTCCTTCTCTCTCCTGTCTCCTTCCTTCTTTCTCTCTCCTCCCTCCATCACTTCTTCCTCTCCCCCTCTCTTCTCACTCTCTATTTCTCTCCTTCCTCTTTCTCTCCCTCCTCTCTCCCAATCATTCTCATGTCCTTCTCTCTTTCATCGTCTTATTTTCATCTCCTTCCCTCTCTCTCCCCTTTTTGTTCTAATTTCTTTCTCTCTCTTTCTCTCTCCCCCCCCTCTCTCTCTTGCTCTTCTCGCTCTCTCGTCTTCTTCTCTCTTTCTCACCCCCCTCTGTCTCTTATTCATCTCTCACCCTCCCTCTCTCCCTCCCTCTCTCTCCCTCCCTCTCTCTCCCTCTGTCTTCTCTCTCTCTTCTCTTCTCTCTCTCTCTCTACTCTCTCTCTTTCATCTTTCTCTTTAAACATAGTAAATGTTTTCTGACACCCATAGGCACTATTACAGTGATGCATTTTGCTGCATTTCTGGAGCTGAATAATTCAAGTAAACACACCAGAATTTCTAGAACATAGAGATGCGCGAATCATGGCATCCCATACATCTGCATACACCTTTCTAAATATGGGGTTAATTGGTTCTTGATGGAATTTGATTGCTGAGGTGGAAGAAGTGATGAGCACAGGCTAAAGGTAACCTAGGAAGGGAAATATTAAAGCAAACATAAAAAGCAAATAGGTGAAGTGTCCCCTGTTGAATTTGAGTTATAAGATGGTCATCTTGTGTAATCCATATATTTGTCTAGCTGTTTAATGTAATAACTCTTGAATATGTATGTGGGCTGATGGTCAATAAGTGGGGGGATGCATCTATTTACAAAGCTGAGTATTCTGATTGTGATCAATGGATCTAGGATGTTCTGAATGGCAGATTTTGTGTGTGTGGGGGGAAAGGGAAGTCACACTTAAAAGTTTTGTTTAAGTTTAAGCTTAAAGAGTTGGCGCCCCTGTTGGGTTTTATCAACTGTAAAAACTACAGGAAGTGAGAGGACATCTCTTCATTGGGACACCAATGGCAGTAAAAAGCTGACTCTAGCCCCTCCCCACTCTTTGAAAACAAAAAGAAAATGCTTTAGATGGAGTTTCACACTTGAAAAGTGAAAAGATGAAAATAAAAAATGTGCATTTATTATTTGTTTGCATTGGAGCCAATAAGGAATTGAGCTGCAATCAGTGGATGGCAGCTGCAATGCTCTGGCAGATTCTTCTTCTCATCCATGTCTGTACCTCGGTGTACCACGGAGATTCAGTAACATGGAGAAGAGGCTGAATGAATGGACTACAAGTCCCTCTGCCGGGGTGATAGTTTCTCCATTTACAGATCCTATCAAAGGCTCTGTGAATGAATGACATGGCTGTGCAAGCAGAGTCACATACAGCCACACCAGATGAAAAAATAGCAGCAGTCAGTCATCATGGTAAAGAACCCCACAATTCAGGTGTGGGGGGGGGGGGAGTATGCAATGCGACCATGTTTTATGTTCCTCCCTGCATATGGGTGGAGCACACAACATGAAACATAGCCCAAAAGGTAAACTTGGTCTTTAAGTTAAGATAGTATACCAGGCACATAGGAAAAATGTGCAGGGTTCTTACTTATTGATGTCCCATGTCACAGTGTGCATCACATACATCACATTACGGGGCCACCACATCTGCAGGACCCTGGACAGCAGCACAAGATATCTAACTCTGGTACTCGTCTGATCTGTAGACATTGACAGTCAAAGAGTTAAAGAGTCCTTTCTTCTAACACAGATAATATGAAGTCAGAATATCTGGAATTGAGATATGTCTGAATTTATTTGCTTTTAATGATGTATCTGCCCAGGAAAAGCCTGAGTAATTGACTTATTTGATGAGATTTGTCACTAACCCCGAGGGCTGAGAGCTTCAACGTCAAAAATAGGATTTATAAATGGGTCTTGGATCCTTAACGTCTCTTTTTCTAGAACGGAGATTTATACAGATGGGGAAGAAAATAAAATCAGTGCCTCTTACAGGCAATCAGACACTTTGTCACACTTAGTGTCCCAGTGCCCCGTTCTGCCCTGACACCTTCCATGCCACACTGTCATCCGCCAATAAGAAGAGGGTTAATGACGGCAAGACGAGTTTACGGGAAATGGGGTATGCTCACCTTACGGCTGTGTGCGTAAGAGGAGCTGTCATTTTATGAAGCTTAATAACATTTTAGGAAGGTGGTAGGGAGGTTGTGTGGTGCCTGAAATTACAGCTAACCTGTCATTGGGTTTAACCTGCATCCCCAAACTACACTGCATGGCCAAAAAGAAGTTACACACTCTAATATTTAATTGTTGGACCACCTTTAGCTTTGATTATGGCACGCATTCACCGTGGCATTGTTTCAATAAGCTTATGCGATGTCACAACCTTTATTTCCATCCAGAGTTGCAATAACACTTCACCAAGATCTTGTAGTGATGATGGGAGAGTCAGACCACTGCGTAAAGTCTTCTCCAGCACATCCAAAAAATTCTCAATGGGTTTCAGGTTTGTACTCTGTGGTGGCCAATTCATGTGTGAGAATAAAGTCTCATGCTTCCTGAACCACTCTTCCACAATGTAGGCCTGATGAATCCTGCCATTGTCATCTTGGAATATGCCCAATGTGCCATCAGGGAAGAAAAAAGTAATTGATGGAAAAACCTGGTTATTCAGTATATTCAGGTATGCAGCTGACCTCATTTTTGGGAACATAACATTGCTAAACCTAGACCTGACCAACTGAAGCAACCCCAGATCACAGCACTGCACGAAATTCAGGTGGTAATTTTTTATTTTTTTTGCTGGGTAGTGTATTATAATATTATTATACTATTGAAGACTAGGTACTAATTGGTAGCATGGAGGATGCCTCTGAAATCCAAGGGTGTCTAGAGTTTGTGGGTACTCAGGATTCACAATTTTGGTGTTGATATACCCTTAGCATATCCCAAAGTGCAACGTGGGAAGCTGCTCAGTCACGGAACGCAACTATAGTAACTCTAGCCATAGCAGGCCATGCAACTGCTATGGGACCCAATGCTGTCAGACTACACAGTGATGTATGCAGATAGCAAATGCATTTGGCAAGTACATTTGGATGAGTGGTTGTATGTATAGCTTAGGAGCCCCAATACAAATACTATGAAATCTGTTCTGCTCTCTGTCCTACTAGTGAAATTGTCCGTTGCAGATTAGAGAGGGGGCCCCTTTACACAAAATGATGGCTGTGCACTCAACAGGTTTTGTAAGTTGCATTGCATTGACAAATGTTGGCAAGTTGGTTTTTAGCCATTTTAAATGTCTTAATTTGCTTACTGAAGATGCCTGGGTTTCAGTGTATAGTACAATGCAGTATACTATATGGTTTCTACAACAGGATATATAAGGCAGGGAATAGACTATATGGCTGCCAGCACAAAAGAGAGGGCAGATGTGTAAGACTGTACTGCAAAGCAGACTATATAGTATACTGTGCAATGAAACAGACTGTGGGGTACAGTGGTTACATATACTGCACTATAGTCTGTCAGGGCTAAACAACTTTGCTACTCTAGCTGTTCTGAAACTTCAAATTACATCACGCCTTTGCCTCTAGGAGTCATGACTGTGTCTCTCGGTCTTGCAATTCCTGATGGAACTTGTAGTTCCACCACAGCTGGAGTGCCAATGTTGCCTACCCCTGGTCTACGTACTTTGACTGCCAGCATGAGAGGAAGTGATTGCTTTGTACAAAGATGACTTGTTCCCCATAACATTATAGCTGATAGGGCAGATGGGACTATTTTAGAGTGGAACACCAGCCTTCCCTACAGTCTTGGAGAGTTGTACCGGCTCCTCTACTGGACTAAAATAGCCTACTCTGATTTCACTGCACACTGTCAACTTCTCGTCATGTACATTAGAAGCTGCCGCAAGTCAGATAGAGCCCGCCTCATTTCCTGGCTGGATGACATCCAGCATCATCTTTCCCAGCTTCGCTGTCCATAGCCCGCCCCTTTCATTCTTTGGATTTCAGTGCTTTCAATCACGAAGGCTCGTCAACAAATCTGGACATTACCTAGGCTAGTCTCCTTACAAATACAGCCTGTCTAGCAATGCTCACTCCTGCTTGCACTAGGGCTGAGGGCTTTTGAGAGGAGTATCGAGGCAGGACACTGTTTTAGGAAGTTATGTACAGCACCCCTCTGCCTGCATTGCATAGAGAAGTACAGAGATGTGAAGTCACTGGGTCTAAAGGTAGGTAATGGAGAGGTTAAAGATGTCATCGGCATGTTGATGGGGTGGGGAGAGGGAAGAATAAGGGCAGGTAAAATGTAAGCAGAATAAACATCAGCTTTAATTTTGCATTCATAAGAACCCCCATACTCTGTACCCCACAGGTGAACTAAATGTAGAAATGGAGCTTCTAAATGATTGATTTTCTGTGCACACAGCCGTTCGGTAAAGGCAGAGTGTTAAGGAGGCTTTGGCTTTTTGTGATGTCATTTGGGAGGTTCCTTAGAGTGTGAGCTTCTACAACTGTGGTTGGGTCACTAGAGTGTGAGCTTCCATGTGGTTGGGACATTAGTGTGTGAGCTTCTATGTGGTTGGGACATTAGTGTGTGAGCTTCTATGTTGTTGGGACATTAGTGTGTGAGCTTCTATGTGGTTGGGACATTAGTGTGCAAGCTTCTATGTGGTTGGGACATTAGTGTGTGAGCTTCCATGTGGTTGGGACATTAGTGTGTGAGCTTCCATGTGGTTGGGACATTAGTGTGTGAGCTTCTATCTGGTTGGGACATTAGTGTGTGAGCTTCTATGTTGTTGGGACTTTAGTGTGTGAGCTTCCATGTGGTTGGGACATTAGTGTGTGAGCTTCTATGTGGTTGGGACATTAGTGTGTGAGCTTCTATGTGGTTGGGACATTAGTGTGTGCGCTTATATGTGGTTGGGACATTAGTGTGTGAGCTTCTACAACTTTGGTTGGGACATTAGTATGTGAGCTTCTATGTGGTTGGGACATTAGAATGTGAGCTTCTACAATGTACAGCTGTGGCTGGGATATTTGAGTGTGAGCTTCAACTTTGGTTGGAACATTAGAATGTGAGCTTCTACAGCTGTGGATGGGCCATTAATGTGTAAGCTTCTATGTGGTTGGGACATTTGAGTGTGAGCTTCTACAACTTTGGTTGGGGCATTAGAGTGGGAGTTTCTATGTGGTTTGGACGTTCAAGTGCAAGCTTTATGTGGTTGGAACATGAGAGTGAGCTGCTCTGGGGTGGGGACTGGTTTTAATGCTTCTGTGCAATTTTCTGGGGTGTGTGTGTTTGCATTTGTGTGTATATTATATATATATAATGAAGAGTATCATTTTTGTTTATTTGTTTAGCTTAGTGTTTGTAGTGAGGGAAATGCACCTCAAACTAGCAAGGGCCACAAGGAGACATTTTTTGATAGAACTTACAGATACATTCCTAGAGGGTAACATCAGCTTCTGTAAAGAGGATAGATTTGTGGGATCCTCCACTTGTGAGGGAGGTACAACGGTCAACCTTACTAATGAAACCCCCGATCTCCTTAATGACACCAATAGACCAGATATATATATATATATATATATAGTGTATTATAAATGGGTAAGCCGTATTAGTCCAGTAGACAAGATGTCAAAAAA
>NW_017306364.1:2455771-2479032 GCF_000935625.1 Nanorana parkeri
AGACCAGATATATATATATATATATATAGTGTATTATAATATTCCTTTTTATGCCCCATAACATATATACACACTAATGTCCCAACCACATAGAAGCTTGCACACTAATGTCCCAACCACATAGAAGCTCACACACTAATGTCCCATATAATTTTTTTTATTTATTTGCTCCACAGAAGTTGTAAGGTTGGGGTCAATTACTACAGCCTGCTATAACTACTCACTCCTTTTAGCCATAGGTCTTCCGTCTTGCTTTGTGCTCCTTTGTGTACATTAGGGAACTCTGGATATAATGAGATGGAAACTCCACAAATACTGAGAGGCGAGGACTTCCTGTTACTTTTTATTCAGAATATTGACTCAGTGTATGGAAAATGATACCAGTGTAAGGTCTGGTATCATGGCACTTCTGCCTTGTATTCACTCTTACATGCTGAAGCCACGCAAGTCGTTGGCCTCACTAAAAGATTTCTATGCTTCAGATATGAGCAGATTATATGCTGGTGTCAGTGTTTAACTTCCTGTGTTGTGGAAATGTTATTAGGATGTGTTTTTAGTATATTGTAATATTGTCATCACGTCTCTCAGTGTCCGGATTTCTGCATCATGCTCGATTGGAGCGTGACCCGGTTTATTCGGCACAATGAGAGAGAGAGAGAGACGTCTATGCCTTTGCAAAGAACCATGTCTGGGACCATTACCCCACCTTGTTGAATAAACCACTTTACTTCTAGGTGTGGTTCTGGGATACTTAGAATCTCTGTGTATGTTGCCATTAGCTACCGCACAGTACCTCGCAATGTGCCCAATCCTTTGGCATGCAAAACAACACATAGCTTGCCTCCCTGCACGAAACCTTTGAGCACATGGCGACCTACCCTTCTGCACAACATTAACATTCCTACCATTACCAGATCCCACACCGGACTCATCTGTGGTATCCTCTGCCATTGTATTAATACTTCCGACCACCGTTACATCGTCCATCTCCATCCCTGAGTCAGTTTCTGACCCAAAGTCCTTGTTAGACTTCTCCACATCTACAGCACATACATTGCCTCTAACCCCAGAAACATCAACTGCAGTCATAATCGCACTATGACTCTCTAACGGTTGTTTCAATGACTCAATCTGGGCCAGACAATGAGAATGCTGGGCCTCTGCACTCTCGTACAGTACAGACAATTCCCTTACCGAAGCCTGTGCCTCCATTAAGCTTTCAGATAACCATTCATTCTTCTTGCGCAACTCAGAATTACACCTCACAGTACGTTCATAGTCAGTGCTAGCTTCAGCAGCGTGCTGGACAAGAGTTCTCAATTTCCCAATTTCAAGTTTTAAATCTTCCACTTCTCCTTCCAAACTCAGCTTCAGCCTACAAGATTCCTGATATTTATCTGCTATCCAACCAGCAGCAAAAATCAGAGCATACTTTCCTTCTCGTTTGCGCCACTTTCTGGAGCTGATCATGTTTGCTACCCAATTCTGAGCCTGCAGCCATGGATCAGTAGATCCGTGCATGGCTTGAACAATGGTCGCCGTGTTTTCCACCTTCGCTACTTCTTTAGAAATGCCTTCCATGATACAGGAATAGTAACACTGCAATCGCATTAATGCTATCAAACTCTATGGCTCGTTGTCCCAAAACTTTTGTCACAGAACTACAAAGCACCACCCTTTTACACAGCAGTACCTGTAATAACCACCATTAACTATGCCAGGGGTCAGCAACCTTAAACACTCAAAAAGCCATTTGGACCCGTTTCCCACAGAAAATAAAACACCGGAAGCCACAAAACCCTTTTGGCATCTAAAATGAAGATAATACTGCAAATATCGTTTTTTACCTTTATGCTATGTATAGCATGTATATAGGTATATGTGGGCTTAGTAACGCACTGGACTCTGGGCTTAGTAACGCACTGGACTCTGGGCTTACCTGAGAACCCGCAGAGAGTGACCCTGCAGAGCACAGTATAGACTCTGCACAGCCCATCTGAGACTCTCTATGGTGGGCTCTGCAGGGCCTCCGGTGGGCTGGTCCCCAGGGGGTCCCTTTCCCTGTACCTCCTCCCAACTCCTCTTACCTGCTGCTGCTGGAGCCTGGCCTCCTCCACCCCCTCCCCTGTCACCTCTGCCATGCTGCCCCTGGTACAGCTGATACTCATGTAAGTGGCCCCCAAGGCTGCCCAGACCCCTCACATGGGTACCGACCATACCCCCCTGATGGCAGTGTTCTATCAAAGTTTGTGACTAAGTTACAATGTGTGACCGGTGATGTGGTCACACATTTCAATGTAATCCCACCCAGTTTTTTGGCAGTGGAATGTGTGATCACCAATAGGTCAAGCATTCCAACGCTTTCTCAGCTGTTCCAGGGCAGATCGGCATCGCAAATCGTATGTGCAGGAGAACCGATCTGCCCTGGAACAGCTGAGAAAGCGTTGGAATTCTCTCTCTCTCTCTCTTTCATTCTCTCTCTCATGCTCTCTCCCTCTCTCATTCTCCCTCTCTCATTCTCCCTCTCTCATTCTCCCTCTCTCATTCTCCCTCTCTCATTCTCCCTCTCTCATTCTCCCTCTCTCATTCTCACTCTCTCTCTCTCTCTCTCTCTCTCTCTCTCTCTCATTCTCTCTCTCCACCTAAGAATGTAACCTAACCTAGAGACGATGCACCATGTTGAATCCAGCTTCTCTTCTTCCTGTTTTGGAAGAGGAAGAGAAGGGGGGAGATAATGGTGTGAAAAATGAAAATTTTCCAACTTTTACTAACCTTTCTAACCTCTCAAATTCTAACCAATTTTCCAACCTAGTAGGGAATCACGTCGAGGACCACTACGACTGCCTTTTCTTTGACAGTACTTGGGTCAGATTTTTGAGAAGATCTAAAAAATCATGGCCGATACTCAGAGACCATGGCCTGAATGTCTCGCTATAGCCCTTTATTCCATCAAGAATGCCCATAGGCAGCCCCATGGTTTATCACCCTACGTCCACCACCGGGTTCGGGAATCTCTCCCGGACCCAGACTCAATAACCAGTGTTCATTCTAGTCAACCAGGTGATTGGGTCGTGCTATAGAAACATCCAAGGACGGGACTAGAGTCGAGATATCTTGGGCCATTCCAGGTGCCGATGACGACGCCAACCTCTCTGAAGTTCGAGTGATGAGACAACTGGGTCCACGCCAGTCACTGCAAGAAGTTGCTCAACTACGTCAAAGAATGAAGAGTATAATTTTTGTTTATTTGTTTAGCTTAGTGTTTGTAGTGAGGGAAATGCACCTCAAACTAGCAAGGGCCACAAGGAGACATTTTTTGATAGAACTTACAGATACATTCCTAGAGGGTAACATCAGCTTCTGTAAAGAGGATAGATTTGTGGGATCCTCCACTTGTGAGGGAGGTACAACGGTCAACCTTACTAATGAAACCCCCGATCTCCTTAATGACACCAATAGACCAGATTATATCTGCTGGAAAGAAGGGTGTGACGTTCAGACTGAGGGAGCGATTCCCCAGTCTATTCAGTTACTACTGGAGGCCCGTGACCGTCAGAAGTTCTTCTTGTGCGGTGTTGACGGGTCCGTACTATTTCATATGCGGGTTGGCTGCTTATAAGGTAATTCCCCCTAATACGAGAGGTTCATGTGTCCTGCGGAAGCTTGTCCTTGCATCTTACGTTGCAGCCGATCGGGAGGAACTGATGGTGCAGAAGAAGGTAAGAAGGGCAGGGAGAGCTGGAAGGGAGTTGTTTTCCGGCTCTGACAAGGCCTGGGCATGGTTCCCTGCTTGGACGGGATGGGGAGTTGGACTTATGAAGCGATTGAACAATTTCTCGTGCATGGTGGATCAGATGTTCAATGAAACCGTTGAGGCAGTGAGGGAGATCACCGAAGAACAATGACAGTAGAGCGTCCAAGGGGGGTTTCTGTGAATTTATAGGAGGGGACGATTGTACCTGAATAGTAGACACTAGTGACAAGGTTGTCGCCCTGCGAGGCAGAGTTAGAGTTATAGCTAGTGGGGGTTGGCATCCTTTTTAAAGCTTTGGGAGGTCTGGGGGATCTCTGGTTTTCCATTGGATCCGGGTTAAAGGAAGGAAGGATAGGAGTACATGTACTTATGGTGTTTTTGTTTCCTTCTATACGCCGGAGTGAGATGTTCCTGATGTCTAATCGACCGAGTCACCGAAGCCCGAGCAGACGACTACATTTTCGCTAACGAGATGAGACGCCCTGAAGACCAACCCATGGATCGGATGCAGAGGATTCCAAACCGACCGGCGACCAATGCGACCCACCACCACCTCCTCTTAGTCACCTCCCGAAGAGCAGAACCCCCGAGTCAAGATTCGTTTTCAAGATTCATTTTCTTTGCCAAAAGTCTACGTGTCAAGATTTGCGTGAAAAACATTGATTTTCTGTTTTCCATCGTCTGTTTTGCATTATGGACTCAGGACTTTTTATACAAGAGGGACTGTTTTTTTCAAAGAAGATCGAGATTCATAGAGGGACACTGGGGAACATATGACAAAGAGGAGGGACTGTTGTTGACATTTTATTAGGATTTGTTTTTAGTATATTGTAATATTGTCAGTGTTCAGATTTCTGCGTCACGCTCGATTGGAGCGTGACCCGGTTTATTCGGCACTGAGTGTAAACCATTGGAGTAGATCTCTTATGCATGGCGGAGCAGTGTTTTCTTAGCGAGTGTGTGGACGCCAGCTAGGGCCCCTGCGCAAAACGTGGATTTATTGGCTTGGCGTGGATGCACTTGCTTTGAGGACATAGTACACATATCTGCCGTTTTGAAAGGAACGTGCGTTTGTATTTCTGATGTGTCTGATCAGTGCTCTGGAGATAGCATGGCATTGTCCCTGCAGATAAGCTTCCATTCATAGGTATCATAGTAACGTTATTGGGCATTGCTCACTGAGCAGTGCTGGATAAAGTTTGCTCCAGTGTTAATGGGAGATTGTGTTTGTGGGTCTGGAAAGATGGCGACTGTGCATACATGTGGCAAGGATGAGTCATGTTCTGCTCATCTGTTATCACTTCCTGTTTGAGACATCACTTCCTGTTTGAGACATCACTTCCTGTCTGACATGTATAAAAATAAAGGGAGTCAGGAGACAAGCTCTCGACGAACAGAACCTCCACGATGAAAGCATCACCTTTGTCCTGACTCTACATGACTCGACAGAGGTACCTCCGGTCCTTGCACAAAAGAGCGTAATACAACTGTGCTTTTAAGCATGGGGGAAATTCTTTGTGTTTGACATACTTTGGCGCACTTTAATGTGGCATGTATTTGTGCGTTTAACCAAGCGAATTTCCATAACACCTGTGAGCAAGTCAGACAATTCACAATTTAATTGTCAGCTCATTTTGTTACTTCTGGTCTAATAAAACTTTCAGTTGACTTTATATATTAAGAATATGTTTTAAAAAGGAAATCCAATGCACCTCCTGTACGAAAGAGTCTCAAATCCGCATGTGGTGCCCAAAGTGGCCAACCCTGATCCTCTGTCTAATATAGCAATATAGGGATAGAAGGCACAGTGGTGGGACTCCTAAGTGCTCCTTCTGGGTGCTGCTAGATAATCATAGATCTTTCCTTTCTTCAGTTCACATGCTCTGGAGATAGCATGGCATTGTCCCTGCAGATAAGCTTCCATTCATAGGTATCATAGTAACGTTATTGGGCATTGCTCACTGAGCAGTGCTGGATAAAGTTTGCTCCAGTGTTAATGGGAGATTGTGTTTGTGGGTCTGGAAAGATGGCGACTGTGCATACATGTGGCAAGGATGAGTCATGTTCTGCTCATCTGTTATCACTTCCTGTTTGAGACATCACTTCCTGTTTGAGACATCACTTCCTGTCTGACATGTATAAAAATAAAGGGAGTCAGGAGACAAGCTCTCGACGAACAGAACCTCCACGATGAAAGCATCACCTTTGTCCTGACTCTACATGACTCGACAGAGGTACCTCCGGTCCTTGCACAAAAGAGCGTAATACAACTGTGCTTTTAAGCATGGGGGAAATTCTTTGTGTTTGACATACTTTGGCGCACTTTAATGTGGCATGTATTTGTGCGTTTAACCAAGCGAATTTCCATAACACCTGTGAGCAAGTCAGACAATTCACAATTTAATTGTCAGCTCATTTTGTTACTTCTGGTCTAATAAAACTTTCAGTTGACTTTATATATTAAGAATATGTTTTAAAAAGGAAATCCAATGCACCTCCTGTACGAAAGAGTCTCAAATCCGCATGTGGTGCCCAAAGTGGCCAACCCTGATCCTCTGTCTAATATAGCAATATAGGGATAGAAGGCACAGTGGTGGGACTCCTAAGTGCTCCTTCTGGGTGCTGCTAGATAATCATAGATCTTTCCTTTCTTCAGTTCACATTTGGAGGTGATCCCATCACAAGTATGAAAAGTGACATCATCATAGTTGACTACAGATGTGTAATTAATCCTTTTAGCATGACGATCAGTGGAGTTCAAGCTGAGTAGGGGGGAGAGCTGAGTTTATTATAAGGGTAGGGGTGTGAATTGGGAATACAAGAGGACCTGTAGAGTGCAAAATTGGTAAAAGAGGAATCCACCCACCTTTTTAGAGGTGGATATTTATTCCAGAGGGAGATGGAGTGAAAAGTTACCTGGCTGTTAGTTTCCAAGAAAGATAAATATATTGATCTCTCATTGAAGGGTATTTTTCCCGATGAGGCCAATTGGAGGTTCACAGATATGACAGTCTCTACCCATAAATAATCTATATTTTTCTTGACATCTTTTTTTTGTTTGTCCTTTTCATTAAAATTATGTATTTTAGGGGCAATTTTTCCTTAACACCTCTGTCTTTTCATACCATAATGTCATAGTACCATCACTGCTAAGCCTCTACTAGCTAAAACTGGCAGGCAGGAGGTGATGGGATATTATATATAGATACTGTCATTATAATGAAAAAGTTCATTTTTAGGAGACGTTTTCTTTTAAACCGATCTACTGAGTCACCTCACTTATTAAACTTTGATCAGATATCAAAAGGAGAATCCTAAAGTTACTTTCATGTCACTTATGGGATCTGCTTGAGCACCTCTGTCGAGTTGTGCCTGACCCCTGCTTCATTGGTGACCAATAGTAAGGAATATAGGGACGGGCCAGAGCCTGACTTTTTTCACTAAAGTCAAATTTTGCATAACAGAAAGTCCTCAAGGTTCATGGCTCCTAGGGCACTCGACCAGATACCGAAATATATGTGCTGTTATCTATTGGTGCCTTCTTTCAATTTCTTGTGCCTGTTTAATTACTTAAACATACACACTTGCACTTTGGGCTGGTATAAAATATAACCATGCAGTGGGACTTCCCCCTGCAATGTATGACTTAAGTACTTGTTTTGTATAGGGGGTGATATGTCCATACTTACCTTATTCCTTGCTTCCCTGGCAGCCAGTTCTCTTCTCTCTCCAACGTTTTCAGGACGTGGGTGGGCACTTGTGTACACTGTAGGGCCACTGGTCCTGCATTGTACATGATGACGTAGAGCCTTCAGAGCGTTTTCCTGGAGATAGGTTTTACGAGGGGAGGCCTTACCCTCACCATGATCTAGCTGTGCTAGGGATCTGACATTTTGCAGGTTTATAGGTGGATATCTTTGTAATATGCATTTGTTTTTGTAGGTCGTGGTGAATTATAGTTAGAGCCAATGGAAATGGAGTAGGTGTTATGCCGGACAAAGTTGAATACTGAGCCGTGATTAGGTTCCTCCATCTTCAAGGGAAATCTGCCCAAATAATCCATGAAGATATGTCAGCGATTGTGGCTATGAATCTCGGCCCCATCCACCTTACTCACCTGACCTGGCACCTTCGGACTTCTTCCTGTTTCCAAATCTAAAGAAACATTACAGGGAAGACGTTTCCACAATGATGAGGTAGTCATTACTGAAGTTGCTAGCTGGTTTTCCTCCAAATCTGCATACTTCTTAGCAGATGATATTAAAGGTCTGTTCCACAGATGGGAAAAGTGTGTAACCGTAGGAGGTGGCTATGTAGAGAAGGAAGAGTCAGTGGATTCCTAGCACATCTGGATCTAGGTGAGGGTAAGAACTTATTGGCCTCCCCTCATAAGTAACTGAAATTAGTTTAAAGGGAAACTTTGTTCTGGCCGGCAAGTGCCCCCCAACCCAGCTGCCTATACCCACCTTGTCTTTGCTTTCTTACCCTTCCAAATGGCTGCCGGAAGTAAAGTATAATACCCGGTATTTCCTGGAATGGGTTGCATGTGACTAATTCCCCTACCTCCAACATAACCGCATAGTGCATGGTGAATAGTCATTATAACACCAAAAGCTGTCACATGGGGCGGGGAAAAAAGTCTTCAGCCTTGTACACTTTAATTCATGACTGGGCTTCTGCTCTTTGCTTGAAGATTGCTTTATATATGAAACCATTATTGCATTGTTGTAACGAGAAACTAATGTGTTTAGCTCACACTTTATGTTGGTGTACTGATGCCGTCCTCCCCAGCGTCTGCAGCTGACATGTCGAGCTGTGGAAAGGGCCCCTGAGGGCCATATATAGAATTAAATTCATTGTACACAGACGATGGTAGAAAGTGTTATTGAGCGTGACACAAATCTCAGGGGACAAATGACGCTAGAACAAAGCACGACCAACAAAAATTTCACTCTCAAAGACTCAATTTACCATTAAACAGAATTGCCGTGCAATTTAAAGGGCCAGTTACCTACTGCAATGTATCTTTACACGTATGCATACTATATGTATGGTACATTCATTTCAGAAGTGTTTTACTGCACCAAACCTTTCATTCAACCTCTACGTGACTGAATTTGTTACTTTGAAAAGGCAGTTTGAAGGAAAAGCTTTGGTTAAAAAAAGGACTTGTGAGCTTCATAGGGATGCACTGACACCATTTTTTCCAGACCGAGTACGAGTACGGATACTTTTCCTCAAGTGCTCGCCGATACCAATTATGATACCTTTTTTTAGTGTCATGTGACAGGTTTTCTAAAACACTAGGGCCAGGTTTGGGTGGCAGCCTGATGTCTCAGTTGGGCTGTGGAGGGTCTCAGGTGGGCTGTGCGGGGTCTCAGGTGGGCTGTGCGGGGTCTCAAGTGGGCTGTGAAGGGTTTCAGGTGGGCTGTGGAGGGTCACAGGTGGGCTGTTTGGGGTCTCATTTGGGCTGTTCAGGGTTTCATTTGGGCTTTGCAGGGTCTCAGGTGGGCTTCATAGGGTCTCAGGTGGGTCGTGCAGGATCTCACTAGGGGTACAGATGGTCTTACAGGCGAGTGCAGGCTGCATAGTTCCCCAGGGAAGAGAAAAGAGGAAGATGTGCGGCCAGCACTGCACTGTAAGGAAGACTGCTGTGGTCCCCAGGAAGGGCAGGACCTCAGGCAGCTGCTTCCATTTAAAAATGTAAAGTGCTGGTATCGGCGCTTAGTATTGGTGCATTTTTACAAATACGAGTTCTGTGAAAATGCCCAGGATCAGCACCGATACCAGTATCTTTACATCCCCAGAGCTTATGCAATCCATTTTTGCTAAATAATTCTTATGGCTGCTGTAATTGAAGGCAGGGCCATCCCTATAATGAGGCAGCTTCTGACTCTTGCTTTAGGTGGCATCTCTTTGGGCCACGTGGTGGGGGCAACAGGCAGAACAACATTGCCGCTCTGCTGCATAATGTTTGCAGTGTACCTGCCACCCCATCTCCAGTCAGAGCCTCCCAGGTTGTTAAAGAGCCAGGCAGGGAGATGTGTAATGGTACCACCAGCACCCCCACCACCGATTTCCCAAACCACCATCACGGTTGACTCCGCCCATTTGTTTTCATTTTGCTGACACATGCAATATCAATTTGACATATGCTGGCAAAATGAATTAGCCTTTGGATTAAATTTTATAAGCTGGAATTTGTGTGTTATTTGCCAGAAATTCTGTTCTTTTCGGTTATATTATCATAATCACAAGCTCATTGCAAAGAATGATTGTTATAGCTTAGTAAGTCTTATGTGAATGCAGACACTTTCTACCAATACCTTGGTCATTGCTTCCTTCACTCTACCCTGCTCAGGTGATTAGCCGGTGTCACATTTGGGGACCTCACCAGTTAATTTTCCTTTCTTCCGAATGTTTTCAGCTTATAACCTGCAGTTTTACATGCTTGTGTTGTGATGCTCATTTTTCACCTTTTTGAGTCTTCCTCTAAAATATTTATTAGTTAATTATCTTGGTGTTGTTCTGCTAATTGTAAAATGATGAGGTGTGAAGTTCAGTTGTCTGAAGGACATCTGGAAGACAAATTTGCTCTTCTGGGCTTCTCCAGTAATGAAAACTTTTCATCACAAGGCATTATTAGAAAAGAACTCACTAGGGGAGTTGGGTTTTATATGCAACGAGAACCATTAACAGCAGAAGAGTTTTGCTGCACTGTGTATTGATGTAACAAACCCTCCATGGGATTAATAATATACATACTTTCTGATATACTGTGTACAGATGTAAGATGAACAATATTTGATATTCTGGATGCTTGTGTTCAGTGTAAAGTTGTTAAATTTCCCTGATTTGTCCCTGAAAATGTCCTCCATTTAGGAAATGAGCCTATAGGTGCCTATAAGTGCCTATACACCTTACAATTATCGTTCGATAATCGTCCGCCATCGCGGTTTCGTACGATAATCGGCCAGTTGATGGGAAGTGCACAATCGCAATTACTGTACAACCGGACGAATTAGGTTGAACGGGCGGACTAGAAAGCTTTCATCGAAGCGGACAAAAATTGATGGATTAGTGGCGTTTCGTACAACAAAAATCGCAACGTGAACGAAAATCTGTTCTGTCAATCAACGAAATTCGGCCAGTTAGTATTGCTAACGAACGATTATCAAAATCTACATTGGTCTGTGCATGATGGGCTTTTTCACTGGACATTGAACGAGGGAGCGATGTTGGGACAAAGAAAATTGAACACTAATTGTAAGGTGTATGGTCAGCTTTAGTATCACAAGGCCCAGCATTTCAGGATACTAACAGAGAAAGCCATCTATAGAGGGTGTAGATGGTGCATTTAAAGGGTTTTCAAAAGGTACATTTATGGGGAGGTGTACAAAAGGTTTATCTAGAGCTGGGGGAGAAGGTCCATCTATAGCAGTTACAGAAGGCCAATCTGTAGGTGATGCCAAAGGTGAATCTATCTGTGGGTACAGAAGTCCCATCTATATGTGGAGGATACAGAAAGTGCATCTATAGTGAGGAGGTTCAGAGAGCCTGTCTATGGCGGGGGCGAAAGGCGCATCTATGTTTGGTTCCTAAAAATGCATATATGTGGAAGCAGAAGGCCCATCTATGGGGGTCAAGATGACACATCTTTGGGTGGGTCAGATGGCTCATCCTTGTAAGGAGGAGGCAGAAGGTTTATCTATGGGTGTGAAAAGGCACATTAATGGGGGGGGAGCTGTGTCAGTAGTTGGAGCACATCTGTGGGGTGTTGAGAAGGTGCTTTGTTGGGTGGTACAAAAGATGCATCCCTGGGGCAAATAGAGAAAGGTATACCTATGCAAGGGTGAAAGAGGCCACAAATATGAAGACGAAACTTAAGGCACATTTAGATAGGGGCAAGGTGGATGCAGAAGAAGCATCTATGCCAAAGCAGCCATTCCACTATCATTTGCTTAGAGCACTTGGTAAGATACTTTTAATTGATTGCTAGAAGTCACTTTGCTCTCTTGTAAGTATACAATAACCTCTGTGCTGCTATATTAGCCTAGTCCAATCATTAAGTAAACATTTTCTAAATTACATTTTGTTTGTTAGAGCACTATATAAAGAAAAGACGATGGCTTATTATACAAATTACTTGTTTTCACCTTTTTGTTGTCCTTTTTTGCATCTTTGTATTGCAGCAACTTCCTTTTATATATGCGCACCAGCAATGGCTGTATGGCATTTCTCAGGTTGAGTTTTCTGTTGGTGACTGGCCAGAGTGGACCATGTCTGTGCAATGTGTATTGAAACCGCCACTTGTACACTCCTTTGGAATCCTGTGTGACAGGTGGCTATACAACATTTAACAGGGAGGGCTGGAACACGGCTTTTCATGGCAGGATCGCCAAGTATTATTTTAATGAAAGCTGCAGTTTTAAAAATAATGACAATTACTTATAACTGGCATTAAAGTAATGAAGATTATATGGGCATTTAGTGATTGGGTTTACATATACACTCCTAGCTCATGATGAAGAAGTGAACAGTGGGATCTCCTGAGGGTGTTCGTTGTGTGGACACAAATGTATTAATGGGTTTTGGCTGCCCTCTGCCGAGTGCTTGTCTAAATAGTGATGTAACCATACAAAGCCCGGTAAAGTGCACTCATCGGGAGTTACTGATCCACTATGTCTCAACACTCTAAGATTATTGTCCCAAAAACTTCTGATCCCATTTTATTAGATTTATTTTGTTGTGTTGTCTGCTTGGGAAGACTTTGGAATTATGATATGTCCCCACTGGGGAAAGATCAAATTCTGCTTGTTGCCATCCAGTTTTATAATCCCAAGTGGTCATTTTACTTTAATGTTGATGGGATAATTCAAGCTCTCATTTTTCTCTTTTGTCCTTCCTGGCTGTATACGCCAACTTCCTATTGTGCCTGTTTTAATAATTCAATGATATGTTTATTGCTGGTGGTTCCTTATACTACAATACCTCTATCTTATCTCATAACCAATAAATGGGCAATTCAATCTCCCAAAATCAATAATTTCCAAATGCCACAGCCGTATTGATGTTCGTATTACAGGCCATGATGATAACAAGAGTGGGGACAGTTCAGTGTGGCCAAATGTGAAGGAATGAGGAAATCATAAATTATATTTTTTTATTCGTTGAATATATAATTTTTTTAAATATACTTACAATTTACTTACTAAAATATGTAAATCCTATTTGATGGTTTGTTAAAAACAATGCACTGTTTGTGTGGCTGATAATTTTATCTCAACAGTAAGAATTAGCAGGGATTTTGGCAAAGTCTTTGGCTGAAAATTCATTTTTTTGCTTACTGAGCTGAACTATTTTCCTTACTTTGCTTATTAAACTGACCAGTTTTTTTTTCTTGCTTACTAAACTGAATTATTGTTATCTGATTGAGCTGCTCAGACAAAATCTACTTTTTCTCCTTTATTTAGAGGGTGTGGATTTTTGGGATGTGTATTTTGGGTATTATAGGTTATTAATTAATTTTTGTTGTGCTTTTATTTTTTGTAGTTAATGGTTATCATTATTTTATTATATTGAATTATAATTATATATGTTAATATTCTATATTAGTCTTTTTATTTTACCTTTTTCATTTGCTGTCTGTTTTTTTCTTTCTGTGATAAAAAGGAGGTGATAAAATAATGAAGCTAACATGTCAAGGATAGTTGAAAAAAAGTTCAATAATCTGAGTATTCTTAAAAAACACCAAAAAACACCTTAATTTTGCCTGTAATATTGACTCTAATGCAATTGAAATCTCTCGCCAAGATTTCAGGGAACTAAAAAACCTCAATTTTGCTCATCCCTGCTTAACATTTGTTAGTTAGTCATTGTAGTGGGTAATCTACTGTCCCTCTATTGGCTGATCTTCAAATATCTATAATTAGTAAGATATAGACATGTGCAATTCGTTTCATTCCAAATCAAAATTCGGACGAATCTTCTGAAATTCAGACATTCTAACACATCCAAGTTTCCAAAGTCCAATGCATCTGAAAGTGTCCAATTTCGGTTTCCGAATTTTGGATCCCATCCGACTTTCGTTCAAAAACTAAACTGAATCGGACATGTGACTTTTCTGGACAATCTGATGTGTTTTTCGATTTAATGTATCCGAATGGGTCTGAACATTAATTTTCGTTACGGCAACATGGGAGCCATGTACAGTATATATATATCCTAATAAATTTCCAAATTGCATTAGGGAGCTCCTGAATGCCATGCGGGTCTGGGAGCCATATATGTATATTACTAAAGCTGAGGCTCCCAGACCGGAATGGCATTCAGGAGCTTCTGAATGCAATTCGGAAATTCGGATCCCGAATGCCATTCGGGTCTAGGAGACTCAGCTTTAGTAATAATATCTGTATATGGTTTTCTGTTTTCCTTGCAACAAATATATCTAAACTCATCCGAAACTAAGGAATATTCGGATCCCGAAATAACCGAACCAAATTTTTCCACAGCTTACATGTCTAGTAAGATTTAACAAATTAAGTTTGTAAAATCTGAAAGTCACATTAAATATTACTTTTACAACTTCAGGACCAATGGACGCACATAAACAGCCTCATCCTGAAGTGTATCAAGATCATGGCCTCTGCTGTTGGGCCATAATTCATTGCTAACTCTAAACTCATGAGCAATAAACTGTAGCCTATGGACAATTTTGAGTACCATAGATTTTCACCATTGCACAGGTTTTAACGTGTGACATGTTTGGTATCTCTTTACTTGACGTGACCCCCATTTTTTTATTTTTAACCAAAAAAAATGGGTATTATATTGTTTGTGTGCACTAAAATTTATTTTAGTGCTTTTTTTCCCCTAAAAATATTGATTTGACAAACATTTGCGCAACTACCCTGTTTCCCCAAAAATAAGACCTACCCCAAAAATAAGACCTAGTTCTATTTTTGGGAATTGCTAAAATATAAGACCTACCCCGAAAATAAGACCTAGTTGTTCCCTGGGCACGGTGGTGGCATAAGGGGAAACTTGAAGAGCTGCGGGAGAGAATCGGTGGTGAAACGAAGCCAGCGCTAGAGCAAGCGAGGCAGCAGCGGAGGGAGCAGAGCCACATAAGCTGATGCCTCCTCTATAGCACCGGCTCTTGTCACAGGCGGAGTGATACCAAATACACACCGCCTGTGAGGAATCGATAGTGAAAGCGCGCTTCGCTCATTCTGGCCAGCGATTGGTTACCAAATTGCTCTTGGAAAGGTACGGCACCCCAGATTGCCCTGATCACCATATTCTTAACTTTGCCATTTTGAATTATTTAATTTGGATTTGCATTCATTTTGGATTGTTGTACGTGAAAAAAAAAAATAAGACCTACCCCGAAAATAAGACCTAGTGTGTTTTTTGGAGCCAAAAAAAATATAAGACAGTGTCTTATTTTCGGGGAAACACGGTATTGTGCAGTATAAAGATGCAGCTATCATTTTTCTTTATTCTACAGGGCCTCTGCTTTCAGAAAATGGATCATTCCTTGGGGGGTGTAAAGTAATTTTCTATTCAGAAAAATCAGATTATTGGATGTGTGTACAAAATGAAAAAGTTAAAGTGGTTAAAGTGAGTCTGTCATAGAACCCTTTTTCTATCGATTATAAATTGCACATACCTGCAGCAGCCTGCAGGTCAGTAGGAATGTGCAGTAGGTAGTGGGAAAGTATTGGAAAACGTTGATACTTTCAGGAATGACCCAATGTGCAGTAATTGGAGAATAAAATGGCGGCAGTTGAATTTTTTTTTTTTTGTCACGTGATATAAGAAGTGTTTATCAAACCCAAATTTTCAAGGAAAGATGCACTAAAATTAATTTTAAGGCACACAAACACAATATATTACCCCCTGTTTTGCTAAATTATAAAAGATGAGGTTAATTTAAGTAAATCTATAACAAACATGGCAAGCCTTAAATGTACATGCGTCCGTGAAATGGCAACAAACTTTGGCACCCAAAATTGTTCATAGGTGACTCTCTTTTAACCACCTTCCGTCCATGGCCATTTGTGAACGGCCGGACGGACGTCTGCTAGGAGCAGCCGCTGCCGGTCCGTGATTCGATGTGGCCGGTGCGGCTGGGACCGGCACGGCGACGCTCTAACAGCAGATCAAAGGGAGATCATTACTCGATTTCCCTTTCATCTCTCTTCCTGTCCCCGAATGCAGGAAGTGATGTATATTACATCACTTCCTGCATTCAGTGTCACTCTCCGGTGCAGAACACCGGAGAGAAGCTGATGAAGCAGATCTCTGCTTCATCAGCTTCTGTGAGGGTCCCTAGGTGACATCAGAGGTCTTGGAGACCCCTGATGTCTCCATAAAGAGGACCTGTTTGGTGAACTGGCTATTACATAGGGGATTTCTTAATCCCCTATGTTATAGCAATAAAGTTGTCTAAAAAAAGTTTAAAGCCTGGCCAGGAAGGGGGTGAAACACCGCGGTCTTCAAGTGGTTAAAAGCCTTTACAGGTCATCAGGTTAGAAATAACTGGATGATGGCCCTAGAATTATTGCTCTCACTCTGGCGTACGTTGAAGAATTCTGGCAGGATCAAGAGGTATTCTTTGTACTATTTGAAAACGGGAAGCAGCTATCACATCTAAGGACTGGTAAGCAGAAGTAGGTTAATGTTTGTTCTTGAGTTTAGTTGCACTTTAAATCCTGCTGTCATCGGGTTGGTCACATGCTGTCATGTGTCCTTTATCTTCCCCTGTGTCGGCAGTGGGATGGTCCTCATACGTAATGATGTGTGAGGGCCGTACTGTGCAGAAGTACTGTGAGCCCAGTACTAGTGCACATGACACACTCCCTGGGGGTGTGTCCATGACACCCGGGGCCCACAGGAAGTGGGTTGAATGATGCGTGGCATGATTCAATCCAGAAGAGGAGCAACACTAGACAGCGAATATTGCAGAGAAAACTGAATTTTTTAATTTTTAACCATGACGGACTATTTATTTTTTATTTTTTTTGCACGGGTGGAGTTGGCCTTTAAAGTGAGATTGCCATTTAGCAAAGTTAGAGCTTCACTTCAAACCTTACTATATATTCAAGCCATTATTCCCTGTCAGGTGTCCTCTTCAGTGGTACATTTTGTGTGATATTTATTGTATTTTTGTTAAGGTCGGCCTGTCTCAGTGTTTGATCTCGGCCTTTCTCTCTTTTTTTCGGCTGAGTGGTCCTGACATAAAATATATTTAATGAGTTAAGTGGTGTGTGATGGGAATTTGGTGCTGTGTACACAGCGATCAGCACTGAATCCACTTATTCACCTTGCTCCTCTACCTTATCTTGTTTAAACAAGCTCTGGGGCCTGATCGATGCTCCGGAAAGTTCCGGAACAAGCCTAACACAGATTAAATTGATTGCCTTGGATGTGCGTCCACATTAACGGGTCGCGCTGAGATTCTTTATCTTATCTGAATCCTAGAAAAATGCATGTAAGAGCTAATTCCCAGAGGAGAGGGAGAAGAGGTGCAGCTGACATTAACAGCTTCAGTCTATGTGGTGCATTAAGGTCTAATTGTGCTTTGCCCCTATAGGGCAAAGAGACAGGTTCACTTTAATGGTGACCCCCCACAGCAGCTTATACTTTTCTTTCCACCACTGACAACTGGAAATAAAAATTGCTAATAATTCTGGATATGGGGGGCATGTGATCAAATCCCCTTCTTCTGGTGATAGAGCTCTTGCTTAGTAATTGGTCGCACAAAAACATGGGGGTAATGGGAGTTGTGTACCTGGACAGGGTATATCTAAAGGCAAACATGAGTGGTGTGGGGTTAGAACCTCTATCAAGTTTTTAATGTAGAAGTAGGTGAAGGAGGGTGGATCTCGCAAGATGTCTGGTGCTATGGGTTAGCATGCACCCTGTGGATTGAATGTGTTGGCTCTGGAAAGGCAGCTATTGGGTATAGAAGGGCCTAAGTGTAAGTGTGAGCTAGACAAAAGTGTGTGGAGAAAGTGTAAGCTCCGCAGTGCTTTTTCAGAGTCAATAGATATGTATTCTATCAAAGCCATCCGGAGGTGAAAGATGGACTCCGGGGATTAAATAAATTTGAAGATGTTTGTTCAGAAGATGATTATCAAGGCACGTTCCTTCAGCAGCTGGTCATTTAAGCAACCCGAATGTTGGAGTGATGACTATGCCCTGTTGACCACTGTCAGATTTTTATTGTTGTCTCTGTCTCCTCTGGAAATATTAAGCCTCTCTTTTTGTCCTTGTGACCACCACCATGTTTTTAATATTGACTGTGTCTTCTCTGAAGATATTCACCCTCTTTAGTTATCCTGATTCTCATTGTCAGGTTTTTATTTCTGTCTTCTACTAAAATATTCACCATCTCTATTTGTCCTGGTGACCATTGATGGGGTTGTATTCTCTGTCTCCCCTAAAGATACTGTTCTATGTGTTTTCTCTGGAGATATTCACCCTCTCCATTTGTCCTGCTGACCAACATCAGGATTTTATTGTGGTCTGTGTCTTCTCTGAAGATATTCACCCTATTTGTCCTGGCGACCATTGATGGGGTTTTATTTCTGTCTCCCCTAAATATACTGTTGTCTGTGTCTTCTCTGGAGATATTTACCCTCTTCATTTGTCCTGGTGACCATTGACGGGGATTTATTTCTGTCTCTGTCTGCCCTAAAGATACTGTTGTCTGATTCTTCTCTGGATATATTCACCCTCTCCATTTGTCCTGGTGACCCCCCTCAGGTTTTTATTGTTGCCTGTGTCTTCTCTGGAGATATTAACCCTCTCTATTTGTCCTGGTGACCACCCTCATGGTTATATTGTTGTCTGTGTCTTCTATGGAGATATTCACTATCTCCATTTGTCCTGGTGACCCCCCTCAGGTTTTTATTGTTGTCTGTGTCTTCTCTTGAGATATTCAACCTCTCTGTTTTTCCTGGCGACCATTGATGGGGGATTTTTGGTCTCCCCTAAAGATACTGTTGTGTTTTGGGGTTTTTTTTTTGTTTTTTTAGATATCCACCCTCTCTATTTGTCCTGTTGGCTATTGTCACTGGAATTGAAAGTGGGGGGAAATCCAATGCATTTCATTGTCACCAGAACAGTTGTCCAGAGAGGGTATAACTGGCTAACATGAAGGGCAAAATAATTGTGTAGAAGTTATAGTCCACAATAGTCCAAAGCAAGCCATTATTGATGAAAGTGTTTTAAATTAAAGGACAAGTGCTTTTCTGTACAATACCTACTACATTAACTTCCTCTCTCTTTTCTTATCCTCTCCACTATTTTACAATACTATTTTACAATACAACACTGACCTCAGATTAGACACTATCAGGGCACTGTATATGTAGTACTGTCTTCTCATGATGGCTCTTCGTGCTCAAGCAATACCTAGGTCGATTCCTCGTAGGATGGACAAATCTGCCGATTCCTCGTAGGATGGACAAATCTGCCGATTCCTCGGAGGATGGACAAATCTGCCGATTCCTCGGAGGATGGACAAATCTGCCGATTCCTCGGAGGATGGACAAATCTGCCGATTCCTCGGAGGATGGACAAATCTGCTGATTCCTCGGAGGATGGACAAATCTGTCGATTCCTTGGAGGATGGACAAATCTGTCGATTCCTTGGAGGATGGACAAATCTGTTCTTCAGAGGATGTACATATTCGTTGAATCCTTGGAGAATGGACCTATATGTCGATTCCTTGGAGGATGGACATATACTGTATGTCAATTCCTTGGAGGATGGACATATACGTTGAACCCTTGGAGGATGAACATATACATCCCTGACCCATTTAAGAGAGGTATCTGCTCCTTGGTTAGCTGTAGCTGAGAAATGACACAAATTAGTACATTTCCTGACAATAGCCCTTGAAATGCGGGAATGTTCTATTGAACAGAATGGAACAGTATAATGAAAGCCTAATTTTATATTCAGAATACCAACCAAGATAATAAATGGACCTAGGACAAAGCACTTCACCTTACTGTATTGCTGGACAGCAGGTGAGGTCTGCACATTAAACCATCAGAAGGGAGGGGGGTTGGATGGGGAAGCGAGGCCAAGGATGGAGGGAATGGACCCAGTTGGCAGATGGTGTTGACTGGCTCATTCCGGAAGCGTACACCACTCTCTCTCTCTCTCTCTGCTCCATGAAAGTTTTTTCTGCACCATTTAGCAGACAGGAGATAGATCCACTTCACAGCTCTCTAATAAAGTATGAATGCACCCGTCGGAGCTGTTAGCAGGAGCAGTCACCTGATATCTGTGCTGTAAGCCATTCCCAGCAGAGTGTGTATGTGTGTCCTTCCATCAAAACAGCTTAGGATTCAGCTGTTGTGGGCCCATATTGTGCATGATCCATTACTACTGCAAACAAAAACAACATCCTAAACAATAACATAACCAAGGATGTTATTTCAGGACAGGGGGGTAGGTCTCCGCCTCCAAAATGTATGCAATTAAAGGCCGATACATAAAAAAAAAACACATTCAAAAAGTAAATATGTTGGCGTCATACATACCAGCATTACCATAGACTTATTAATGCTGTAAAAACAAAGCCTGGTATTGCATCAGAAGGCTGTAGCAAAATATAAACTGGTGTACATGCTCAACTAAATTGTTATTTATTAAAGAAACATTATTGGCATTAAAAAATAAAATAATTTAAAGAGTAGTGAGAAATACTAGTAGTAGTATACTTGAGCAGGGGTAATATGTATGATACACAATGCATATGCAGAGTTTACCTTCAGTGACAAATGCATGGCAGAATAAACAGTGGGTCTAGAGATTAACTATATTGGCAAAAGTATTAGGACACGCCTACAAATCATTGGATTCAGGTGTTCCAATCACCTCCATGGCCACAGGTGTGTGTCGTGCAGACTCTTCTACAAACATTTGTGAAAGAATGGGTCGCTCTCAGTTGCTCAGTGAATTCAAGCGTGGTACCGTGATAAGTTGCCACCTGTGCAATAAGTTCAGCCGTGAAATTTCCTTGCTACTAAATATTCCACGGTCACCTGTTAGTGGTATTATAACAAAGTGGAAGCACCTGGGAACAATAGCAACTCAGCCACAAAGTGGTAGACCACGTAAAATAACAGAGCGGGGTCAGTGCATGCTGAAGTGCACAGTGCGCAGAAGTCGCCAACTGTCTGCAGAGTCAATAGCTACAGACCTCCAAACTTCGTGTGGCCTTTAGATTGGCACAACAACAGTGTGTAGAGAGCTTCATGGAATGGGTTTCCATAGCCAAGCAGCTGCATCCAAGCCTTACATCACCAAGTGCAATGCAAAGCGTCGGATGCAGTGGTGTAAAGCACGCCACCACTGGACTCTAGAGAAGTGGAGAGGTGCTCTCTGGAGTGACAAATCACGCTTCTCTGTCTGGCAATCCGATGGACGTGTCTGGGTTTGGCAGTTGCCAGGAGAACGGTACTTGCCTGACTGCATTGTGCCAAGTGTAAAGTTTGGTGGAGGGGGGATTATGGTGTGGGGTTGTTTTTCAGGGGTTGGGCTCGGCCCCTTAGTTCCAGTGAAGGGAACTCTTAAGGCATCAGCATAACAATTTCATGCTCCCAACTTCGTGGGAACAGTTTGGGGATGGCCCCTTCCTGTTCCATCATGACTGCGCACCAGTGCACAAAGCAAGGTCCATAAAGACATGGATGAGTGAGTTTGGGGTGGAGGAACTTGAATGGCCTGCACAGAGTCCTGACCTCAACCCGATAGAACACCTTTGGGATGAATTAGAGTGGAGCCAGGCCTTCTCGTCCAACATCAGTACCTGACCTCACAAATGGTCAAACACTCCTAAACCTTGTGGACAGCCTTCCCAGAAGAGTTGAAGCTGTTATAGCTGCAAAGGGCGGATCCAACTCAATATTGAACCCTACGGACTAAGACTGGGATGCCATTAAAGTTCATGTGCATGCAAAGGCAGGCGTCCCAATACTAATGTGAGGGGCAGCCTCACTGACCAATAAGGAAGCTCTAGAATGGGCAGGGCAGTCTCGGGTGTTGCAGGATAGGTTGAGATCTGCTTATATCTTCCAATGTCTATATCTCAGGCTCTACTCAAGGGTTTCACTAATGATGATGACCTTCATTTATGTATTTTATTTTTCAACACGGTCTTTGATAATTGCCCAGGTACTTGCACGGTTAACGTTTAAGGGTATTTGTTCGAAATCATGAAGTATAAAAGAAAATGTATCACAGGATGGTAGAATTGATAGGGTGGTTAAAGTAAAACTGAAGCCAAAACTTTTCTTTAGTTCTGGATAGAGGAAAGGAGGATTATAACCCCTGCCAGTTTTTTTGTTTAGCTATCCGTGTCCCATTGGGGGGATGTCCCTTCACCTTCTGTCTGAAAGCCACAAGAGAAGTAGGAAGAAGGAAATCCCTGGTGGTCAGCAGGGTCATCAGAACTAGTGTCCCCTTTGGAAGATTTCCCATCTATTCCTGTTCTGGTGACAACTCCAAATTTTTATTTTACTTTCAGTGATAAACGTAACCGGAACAAATCGAGAGGGAGAACCTCGCTAAAGAGGACACAGACCGCAATCTCAACTCTATCCAAAAGTTTCAAAATTAGATTTTCCAACTTCACGCTTAATTATTTCTAAAGCCAGCCATTGTAAGGATGGTTCAGTCCATTCCAGAAGACCAGTGCTGACCCAAGCACCTGCGCGTATTATTTAGCTCGTGGCCCTGTGCAGAGGATCATAGGCAGTCGTGCATTAGCTGGCTGATGTGCAGAGATTAGCGTTCATGTGCACACACATTGGCATGCACGCTGGTCACCAAATTACCTATTTAAACGGATGTGTGCCAAAGTACTGAGTGAGGTAATCACTGTTTAGGTATTCAGACAGCCGCAGGTCCTGGCTGCCAGAATACAATAGCCTGGTGGGAGATTTCCCCCATGCAGGCAGTTTAGTGTGGATGGGAGAATTTGGCGTTTTTTCGCCATGGTTGAAGGACCCAACATGCATAGTGTATGGCCAGCTTAACCCTTACTATTGGAATTGTAAAATGGATAGGAATCGATTAGACAGGATGGATGCAACTCATTGTTACTGTTCCTGTAGCCAGAAAGGCACTGACCCAGTAGAGCAGGGGTGGTGAACTCCAGCCCTCCAGCTGTGCTTTAACTACAAACTCCAACATGCCTCTGCTTCTGGCAGTCATCCCTGTAACTGGCAGTGTTGCAATGCCTCGTGGGACCTGTACTTCCACAACAGCTGGAGGGCCAGAGTTGCCAATCCCTGCAGTAGAGTATGGGCAGGTCAAGTCTGATATTGCGGATAACATTTGTGGCAGTGCACAGCACAGACCTAATGAAGCACCAGTTTATACTGACCTCTTAAAGCTAAACTCCAGCTGTGCAATGATTAGTACAATATTTCATGTGTTATTTTAATTAGGGATGCACCGATACCACTTTTTTAAGGCCGA
>NW_017306365.1:0-727 GCF_000935625.1 Nanorana parkeri
ATCTAGTGTGATTAGTAAGGTCTGCAGACCTTAATAATCACTTTGCTTTCGACCCGGAGCTCAGTGAAGAGCTCCGGACGAAAAGATGGGAGATAGACCAGCAGGAGCAGCTGCTCCCACGAGTCAGGTACGTGGTCTGAGACCGCAAGCCTGACAGGAATTTCCACTCGCCAAATGCGAGCAGAAATTTTGAGCTGCGGAATTAACGATTAATCTAGGGATGTCCCGATGCCACCTTTTCAGGCCCAAGTACAAGTACTTCCCCTCATGTACTTGCCGATATTCATGTTAGCAGGGGAGAATTGTAACTCTATTGCTGGAGTGTAGTGGAGGTGTGTGCTGTATATATGTACTACATATACATTCCAGAGTTTTGTTCCTCTATTCATTCGCAAATAGCAATATTATAGCATCCAGTCAAGAGTCTGGTAACTGTAGTCTTATGAAGAAAAGAGTGGAAACTAGGTACCATGGATTACTGAACTTTATACTGCCTTATTAAATGAGACATTAAGGTAGCCTGGCATTACAGAAATATGGAAGCTGGCATTGCCGACTACTTCACTAGTGAGTAAGAGACACAGAATAAGCATGCATGTGTTTCTTTAAGGTCATTCAACAACCAAGTAAAAAATTAAATATAATGACAGCCCAGAGATTTGTACTTTCAGACATAGGGGGTCTAGTCACAAAGCAGCCGAGGGCAGCCGAGTGAATGACCGATCAG
>NW_017306365.1:2373-2958 GCF_000935625.1 Nanorana parkeri
TAGCCTGTCTGATTCTTTTTAAGGAAATCAGAATTGTTCCAGCTCAGAAGGAAGCATATTTTAGGTGATATCATCCATGTGTTTTGTAGTATGTAGCTCAATTTATTCTCTATCTATTTCTTATATCTTGCCACCTTTTCAGGGCCAAGTACAAGTACTTCCCCTCATGTACTTGCCGATACCAATTACCGATACTTTTTCTTAAAAGGACAGGTGACTTTAAATGAGACATAGTACAACTACATGTTATGTACTATGGATCATTATTTAAAATTTTTTTGATCGATCAAAATTCTTTTGATCGGTACTCACCTCTCCGTTGGCTTCTGGGTCTTCCGGGAGATCCGTCGGACTCCTCCCTCCTTCCCCAAGTGGCTCTGTCGGCTAACGAAGGGAAGGGGGAGGAGTCCGGTGACGTCGATGACCGTGAAGGCTAACAAAGGGAAGGGGGAGGAGTCCGGTGACGTCGATGTCCGTGAGCCACTTGGGCCGGTGAGTTTGCCCAAGAAACTTTCTGCACGAGCGCCAGCCAAGGCATTGGCCTATACATCCAGCACGTTATTATTCTGAGTTGCCCCACTCAAG
>NW_017306365.1:3722-4072 GCF_000935625.1 Nanorana parkeri
GAGGAGTCCGGTGACGTCGATGTCCGTGAAGGCTAACAAAGGGAAGGGGGAGGAGTCCGGTGACGTCACCGGACTCCTCCCCCCTTCCCTTCGTTAGCGCCGGAGCCACTTGGGCCAGTGAGTTTGGGTATTTTGATCACCCTAATTCTTTTAGTGGGATGTAATATACTCTGGCAGAGACTGCAAGTTGTACAACTTGCAGTCTCTGCCAGAGCATGGCTGCTGTGAGTCACAGCACATCATTGTCTTCTGCACTCTGTTTTAGAGGGGAATTATGATTGTTTTGGATTCATTGGGGGGGGGATTTATCAAAACTGGAGCGAAAAAATCTGGAGCAGTTGCCTGTGCCT
>NW_017306365.1:4180-10079 GCF_000935625.1 Nanorana parkeri
GATTCACTCCACTTACACACTCCCTTGACAGGAATTTGGTGCTGTATAATCTGGTAGTAACTATTGATATACAATGTAGCCTTATTCTATAATGATAGTTTTATAATAGAACTATACAACTAAGCATGGTGCCGAGAGAATACAAAACAATGAACAGTATCAAGAGCAAAATGCATATCTAAAACTTTGCCAGAAAGCCTTAATGTAGAAGCAGTGTACAGCTGGTTATGGGAATGGGGTTGTAAAGTTCTTGCTAAATGTGTAAAACACTCTCCCTAGAGATTTTGACCAGTCATTGCTGATTTGTTTGGAACATGGAACCGCCCCAAAAGCTAGACCACATAGAGACACAAGTTGGTATGGACCCACCCCCATTCAAATATCTGAAATGCAAGCTGTCCAAGTATGCGCAAAGTTTAACAAACATCCTGCTATTTTAGATAGTGGGGGTGCACCTTCATTCGGTGGAAGGTTTGGAGCCCAGACCTTACGGGTGGACTAAGGTAAAGTTTGTGGGATTTGCATAAGGATGTTGCGGGAGTGGTGAAGCAAAAAATACTTTTCTTAACCACCAGTGAGAAATGAACTTTCCTAGTCTGCAAGGCTTCTTCTGCAGAGGAAGATGAGTGATCTTGCCATCAGTAACATTCTTGCTAATAATATCCATGGTAGAACCAAGCTCCCAAACGTAAGTTCACCCCTCCGCCATGTATCCCAGGCTTCGCTGCCCCAGCATGGAAGGTGTCAGCTGATCCCTTCTCTGCTGAATAAACACAGAAATGACGATGACTTTGTCTCTTCCGGTTTCTGAGCTGTCATTCCCAGAAACTGTGGTTGGGTATTAATCTGATCAAGCACAATCTGTTTTTGATCAACTTCATTGTCGTACAAAGGTGACTATACGGGTCTAATAGACCCCGAATGTCTTAAAGAGAACCTGTCACCGCTTAAGTGTTATCACACATGGGGCTAGTTAAATAAAATAAATGTAAAAAACCCCTGAAAAGTCCCCCGCCTCTTGTACGCACATATTTGGGAAAGTGGGCTGCAGAAGTGGCACGGGGACTGCTTGTGAGTGGCGGTCCTTTTTCAACCTCAACAGGGGGGCATTTGTGCAGGTGTTTATAGAAGGTTTTCTAATCATTAGTTGCTCTCTATGCTACCTTCAGATAGAGGCCCATTACATACCTGAGATGTCAGCTACCATATTTGCAAAAACTGTTTACAGTTACCTATTGTAAAGCTTTGCACAGTACAGGTGCCACGTATAATGTTTCAAACTCTTATAGAGTAACTCTCACTTACCTTCATATGGGTTGCAGTCCCAGGTATCCCAAGTCTTTCATATCGCTTTAATAACCACTCCACTCCTTGCCCTACACTTTGGCTTGGTGTCATATCAGCCCCCGGTTGAAAATTACCACCTATTGCTTCAGCCATGACTCCTTAGAATGTTGGGGCCAGTCCAGGGTACAGGTAGAATGCTGTGAATAAAAAGATGGAAACCCAGTTGGGTTCATGTTAGAAGAAACTAAGTTCTTTTAAAGGTATAGACAATGTTCTGTTCTTAGAATATAATGGCAGGTTCCAGTAACTGCCTTTCACATTATTTACTTGCATTTGTAGTTCTGTAAGTATTTAGGCAAACCATATAAAAAAAGCTTAATTTTTTTAGAATAAGGCTGTTTTAAAGAACTTGTGGGCCTTTGCTAAGAAACCATGGGTGGGCACCCATTCTGCACAAACTTCTTACCTATAGCCTTAACTTCTTACCTATAGCCTATAGCCTTAAAGTAACACTAAACTCAGGAGTTAAATCTTAAAAATGCATTCAAGTACCTTAACTATTAACACAAATGTATCTTATTTGTGTATCACTCAGCTGTAGATCCTCAAATCATCTCTGAATTGGCACTGACACTGTCCTTCCTTCTGGAGGGGGGCTACTTTTGTTCCCCGTGGTCCCTGTGTGTGTGTAAAGTAGCCACCGCTGCAAGCTCACTCCCGTGATGGACTACAAACTCAATACAAATTAGTAAACTAAATGTGAGATTGTAGTCTATCATGGGAGTGAGCTTGGAGCGGTGACTACTTTACACACACACAGGGACCACGGGGAACAAAAGTAGCCCCCCTCCAGAAGGAAGGACAGTGTCAGTGCCAATTCAGAGATGATTTGAGGATCTACAGCTGAGTGATACACAAATAAGATACATTTTTATTAACTTGAATGTATTTTTAAGATTAAACTCCTGAGTCTAGTGTCACTTTAAAGGATAATGAAACCTTCCGGGTTTTTTTGCATATATCTACTGCTAGCAAGCAGTAGATATATACAACAACTTAAAAAAGGGTTTAAATCTACCTGTGTCTTCGCCGCGCGCTCCCGTCCGAAAATCTGAAAATGCTCGGGCGACCGAAAAGCATCTTGGGGAGGGCGCTTGCGTAGTTTGGATTTTTGGCCGGGACGCGAGGAGAAACGCAAGATAAGTCTATGGACGCGTGCACCCGCATGCAGACACCGTTGGACAGGAAGTGCCAGCAAGGACAGAGGAGTCAGCGCTGGATCAGAGACCTGCCGCAGCGCTGGAGAGAAGGCTGAAAAGGACAGGAAAGAAGGAGATCGGATTAAGAAACATCAATTAAGGTAAGTGCTTTAATTAACATTGAGGGGGAAAAAATATCCTTTAATGTCACTTTAAGGTAAGTGCTTTAATTAACATCAGGGGGAGGGAAAACATTTGTATCCTTTAATGTCACTTTAAGTCTCCGTTCACATCTAGGAGTCAGCGTTTTTGCGCAAATAGAGCACGTTTTCTTATGCACGCTTTGAAGTGTACCATCTAGCGTGTTTAGCGTGGTTTTGCAAGCTTTGCACATTTTTACGTGCATATACAAAGAGGCACGTTTTATTGAGCAGATTAAAATGCATTATGGTGAATGAACAAACGTATGCACAAACGCGCACCTAAATGTACAAAATGCTTGCGTCGCACGTTGCATGCGCTTCCATTAAAGTCTATTCAGCCAAACTTGTTGTAATCTGCCCGAAAGAAGCTCATGTAGCTTTTTCCTGCGTTCGGCGTTTTACAGCTTGCGACAAAAACTCTCAGGTGTGAACAGCAGCCAAAGAAATGAATGGGATTTCTTGTGATGAGAGTTTTGTCACGCTTAGCTTTGAGCATCAAACCGCCCAGGTGTGAACAGGGACTGACTTTACTCAACCGTTTTGCCACCTAATAAGTATTACAGAAACCACATCATCAAACTGTACTTATCAAACAACTGTTTTATTACCCCTAAAACTGAGTTTGTGAATACACACCTATAGGTTATCTATAGATGGAGGTGGTGGCCAGTTGGAAATCTTTGATATGAGAGCTCTTTCCACTTTAGTGAAAACAAACAAATTATTTATTATACAAATCTCCTTTCTATGATCAGACACCACAAGGTGCCAGCAATGATTGTTTTTTTTTCCGTACCCCTCTCTGATTTAGTTTCACTAAGTTCCCGGGACCTTACTTAATTGCTAAGCAAATCAACTGCCATCCTCCTGCCTATTTACATGGCTTGTAATGTTCCATTATACATGGAACGCCAGCCACCAGAATGTTTTTTCTTTCTTTTCATGTAGACTGATCTTCCCCACTCTATCCAGAACTTTAAAAAAAAAAAAAGATTTTGTCTATGAATACCCTTTAAGGGAAGGTAAGGGCTGAATCACACTTTTTGTGCTGCGGTAAAGAGCATGTTACTGCAATGCATGGTACGGTAAGTTCCTTACTGCGTTTGTTTATGTATTTATTACAGGTAATTATAGAGCACCAACAATTTACTTAGCACTTTACATACTTAGTGCACATTCACATCAATCCCTGCCCTTACAATCTAAGGTCCCTATCTAAAGGTGCCCATACACCTGCCGATTATCGTACGATAATCGTGGGTGATACTGTGATCGTAAGATAATCGGCAGGTGTATGGAAGGTGTGCGACCATTTCTACTGTACGGTCGCAGGTCTTGTCTTCCTAGCATACTCAAAAACTCGCCGAGAATCGTACGATTTTCGGCGGGTTAGTGGCGTGCTTGGAAGACAAATGCCGAACGGGCTGGTGTGCGATGGTCGCAAGTACGATCTGCCTGTCCAAGATGGGCAGATCGTACGAGATTTTAATTACCTTACAACCACCGCACAACGTAAGTCGTGCGATGGTTGTAAGGTGTATGGGCAGCTTAACATGCATACATGTTGGGGTGAATTAGGACAATCATGTCTTTGGAGTAGCATTCTGGTGCTATTTTGAATGGTCCTCCTAATGTACTAAGGCATGGGTGGGCAAACTGCGGCCCTCCAGCTGTGATGGAACTGTAAATCCAATGATGCCTATGGGGGTCATGCCAGTGGCTGTCAGACTCTTGCAATGCCCCATGGAACTTGTAGCTCCACAACAGCTAGAGGGCCAGCATTTGCCTACCCCTGTACTAAGGTAAAGAAGCTCCAACGTACATGCATTTGAACGCAGAGTTAGGGCTTGTTGACACCAAAATGAGTTTCTGCACACGCAGTGCATTTTGCCGCGTTCCAGAGCAGGAAAAATAGGGCATGCTACAGTTTTTTTTACATGCTCTGCTCCTGGACCGCGCTTGGTGTGAACTAGCCCTAAAGCACTACCATGCCTTGTGGTGTGCCGAGTCAGAAAACATGCTGCATGTCAGGTTTTTTTTGTGCGTCCTCTGACGTTGGTAGTCCATTCATCAGAATGAGCTGCCTTAATGCACTGTAACACACGTCATAACATGTGCGCATCAGAACGGACAGGTCTGAATGAGCCCTTAATGACACAGAATACAATGCAATGCCGCTCTCCTGTGCGTGCGTTGCAGCTTGCCACAGCGCAGGGTAAGGCATCATTCACTTGCAACAGATGCGTCCAGTGACAGTGAGCTACACCACACCGCATGTATTCGTCTCACATGTGGACTGTCGCTTACAGATGAGGCTGCTGTCACCGGGTATTAGCTCAAATGGGTACAGCGGCCGCATCAAATGGCCGGGAAATGTGGGGTTCCTGGCGCAAGAATCGGAAATCGCATAGTGTATATGTATATTAAAGCACTATGACGCCTTGTGGTGTGCCGAGTCAGACAACGTGTGGCATGTCAGGTTTATTGTCCTTTCTGTGGTGCTGCCAGTCCATTGATTTGAATGATAACATAATGCGTGACAGAACATGCGTGCATGACCACAACACATTGGAATGGACAGGTCTGAAGGAGACATGAAAATGATAAGAGCATTGCCAGAGGGAGGCGCACACACACAGGTACTCAGAAGGTGACATTGTGACTATAGAAGCATACAGACACAGGTAGGTACACTCACATGAGGACAGGCAGACGTAGAGGTGTGTGAAGATACAGATATATACAGGGGAGAACAGAATAACAGAGACAGGCACTGACAGAGATGGAACGGGAGAGGAAAGCAGAAACACAATTTTCCCGCCCCTCACCTCAGGCGACCTGACACAGCTTCTAGTTACAGCACATCACGTGAGCAGGACGATAGGCTCCGCCCCCTCCTGCCAGTCACATAGAACTCCCCCGCCCCATCCCTGCGCACACTGCCAGTCACACACACTTGCCCCGCCCCCTGCATGGAGGAGTGGTGGTGGTGAGGTGTGGTCTTATAGCAGAGTGATGGGCACAGGGCTGATGCTTATTCTTCTATTAGGAAATCAGCCCTGACTAGTCATGTGTACAGAGATACCAAGTGTCTTGGTTTAGGGAAAGTCCTGCCAAATGGCCAGGAGAATGATTAAGGTGAGTGCCAGGGGAGTCCCTACACGGACCTGAGACCGGGATGGGGGTGCTGGAGATGCATGTTATGGGGGG
>NW_017306365.1:10422-33795 GCF_000935625.1 Nanorana parkeri
GGGTAACCTGGTGGCAACCTGGGACCTTTCATAAAATTCAGCCTCAGGGCTTGTTCACACCAAATCCGGACTAGATCTGCATGAGTTTCTGCACATGCAGTGCAGTGTTTTTGCCACGTTTCCTGCCGTTTTTAAAAAGAAAAAAAAGTTTTGTTTTTTTAGACTTAAAGGAGAACTATGGGGTCAGTGTTTTTCCCCATAGTTCTCTTTAGGGTAACGGGAGGACACAAACTAGCGTCCTCCCGTTACCCTAAGCTCAGTCTCGCGGTATACTGAGACGCCGGAGCGGATCCCGACGTAGATGTCGGGATCTGCCCAGCTGCGTGAGTGACAGCTGGCTCTGCCTATCTAGAGGCAGAGCCAGCTGTACCCGCCCCCTCCCCCGTCCGTTCCGCCAGTCAGCGCTGGCAGATCGGAGCGGGGAGAGGGGAATCCAGCCCCTCCCCCTGTCACGGCAGAGAGCCGTGACAGGATCGAGAGGTGAGCGAACCTGGTATGTGTTCGCTCACCTCCCGATCTACTGAGCCGACCTGTGACAGTCTCATTGTCACAGGTCGGCTAGAACTATGAGGTGAGTGGAAATCACTCATGTCATAGTTCTCCTTTAAATGGGCTTTCAGTGCGTTCCAGGGTGCTTGCATGCATTTTTTATGCATACCAGAGCAGAAAAAATAGGGCATGCTGCAGTTTTTCCACATGCTCTGGAACTGAACGCTGTGGTGTGAGCTAGAACATACCATTGGAATACATTGGATGCATTTTTGATGCGGCCTGTTACTGCTCTGCACATGGAGTGAACAAGCCCTCAGGCTGCCTCGTTACAGGGACGACCATTGTGAGTGCAGCCAAAACGTATATTCAGATCTTTATTAATGCTGGAGGGTTAAAGGGTAACTCCAGGGGGCAAAGCTATGCCTTGAGGGGTAGCTGTGGAGCTACTCACATGGGTCATGGAATGGGAGCTTGCATTACAGAGTAATAATACAAGTGTTTGATCTACAACAGTGTGGCTTCAAACCAGACTCAAACTGGCAATACACTAGGAGATTTTTGATTGGCTGAATGAGAGAAATCTACAGATTGCAGGAGGAGTTTCCCCTGCTGGCTATTGTATCATAATAGCAGGTGCTCACGGCTGTCAGAATACCTGAACAGTGCCTGTAGCTCATTGTCAGCCCAACCAGGGGCAGACAGGGCTGGGGGCAGCACAATGCAGGCTGAGCCGGCGCTGCCATGGTATATGACAGGCCGGGCAGCACGGACGCTCCAGCGCTGTCAGTCTGATGCCGGTGTTCTGGATCTCCTCTTTTCTGATACGGGCACTGTGTCATATACCCCGCCCCTCCAGACCATATCATGTGGCCGGGATGGTGTCGGGCTCTGGCAGCACTACAGTATGTAAGGTAAGTCATTGAGTAGGGGGCCCAGAAACTGCCCACAGTGTGCTGTGTTTTCTTTTAGAGAAATGGATTATAATAGGGAACATTACAGTGTAATGTTCCCTATTATAAACCATTTCTATATCCCAGTGTTGAATTAAATATTACAGTCCAGTGCGTTGCTAAGTGCAGGGACCAGTGCGTTGCTAAGTGCAGGGTCCAGTGCATTGCTAAATGCAGGGTCCAGTGCGTTGCTAAGTGCAGGGTCCAGTGCTTTGCAGAGTCAAATTCATATACTATTCTGCATTGTTGTATAATGTATTGCTGGGATTTGTAGTCCCTCTACAGCTGGTGCCATTCTGCATTAGAGTGTAAGCTCCTGTGTACAGAGACTGATGTGTTCTCTGTACATCACTGCGGTATATGTCAGTGATATATAAATTATTATTATTATTACATAGTATTTATATAGCGCCAACAGTTTGCACAGCGCTTTACAATGTAAGGAAGACTTTACAATTACAATACAGGATGGTAAGGAGGGCCCTGCCCCTGAGGGCTTACAATCTGACAGAGGAGGGGGAAATGATACATGAGGAGGTAGCTGTGTGGGGATGAATTGTTTGAGAACGTGATGGTTGAGTGGTTAGGCTGAGGTGTGATAGGCTTCCCTAAAGAGATGAGTTTTAAGTGATCGTCTAAAGACAGTCAGGGTTGGAGATAGATGGACAGGTTGGGGTAAAAAGTTCCAGAGGATGGGAGAGACTCTAGAGAAGTCCTGGAGGCGAGTATGGGAGGAGTTGACTAGGGAGCTGGAAAGCAGGAGGTCTAGGGAAGAGCGGAGTGGACGGTTAGGGTGATATTTTGAGACAAGGTCTGAGATATATCCGGGGCAGAGTTGTGGATGGCTTTATAAGTGACTGTTAATATTTTGAATTTTATCCTTTGGGCTATTGGAAGCCAGTGCAGGGATTGGCAGAGGGGGGTTGCAGACACTGAGCGGTTGGTCAAGTGGATGAGTCTGGCAGCAGCATTCATGATAGACTGAAGGGGGGATATCCTGTGTAGTGGAAGGCCAATGAGGAGGGAGTTACAATAGTCAAGACGAGAGATAACAAGTGAGTGGATGAGTAATTTTGCGGTTTCTTTGGTGAGGAAGGGGCGTATTTTGGAGATGTTACGAAGGTGAAGGCGGCAGGATTTGGATAGTGATTGGATGTGGGGATGAAATGTATAATAATAACAGTGTGACTGTGGGGGGGCATTAGAGTGTAAGCTCCTTTGGTGCAGAGACCACTGGGGGGGTTGGGGGTCCAGTGAGATCAGTTCCTGGGCCCCACCCTTTGGTAGCGCGAACGAAAAAATCTTGCACCAGGGCCCTTTGCTCCTTAGGTCCGCCACTGAGCCCAACAGTAGCAGCAGCCAATTTTCTGCCCAGGTCCTTTGATTTCTCAGTCACAGTTTGTTGAGCTGGGTGATGCCAGCAGGGCAGCCACTGTTAGAATTTTGGTTGATGTAGCAGTTTATAGCCAGCTTCAAGTGGAACTAAACCCTCCTATCCTTTGCGGCCCAGGAAGGCGCCATCTTAGCCTCTATGCGCTGCACATGTGATCAGCTATGACACCAGCCATTTGAGGGCTTGAAAGTTCGGTTGAGAGCTGAAATAAGCACACTGACATCCTTGGCAGTTGGAATGCCTTGAAAGTAACTGTTTTGGGGGACATTAAATTGGTGGGTATAGTTCCACTTTAAGGCTCCATTCAAATGGGGTAATTTGGGATATGTCTTGTGTCCAGGGACAGTGATCCATTCCAAAACGCATGTAATTGTATCACATGCAAATGCGACCACTGGGACCCTGGTAGTTCTAGAAATTACCTGACCTCTGTGAAAAGCAGGCCCCCCAAGTGTAAGCAACATAGCCAAATACTCAGCTTCAGCTCCCAGGGCTTCTGTGTGCAGCTGGCACCACACAGACTTCGCACAAAATAATTCCAACCACATCCTACGCATGTGCCCCGCTTACTCCATTCCTATGGCTGGAGTCATGCTCATAGAGGTCCATGCCATGCAGAGGAGTAAGGCCCTAGCTATAGGAATGCCTGGTGAGAGCGCTGTGCATGCAAAAAACATGGGGGGAAACCTTTGAGAGACAGCTGAATTAAAAGTGAAGTTGTCCTTTAGTTACCGCGCTCACCTTCGCATGTTCCGTGCACTGAACACACAGAATGCGTAAAAAACGTGGAAGGCACTTGCGGTGCCATTACTTGTTAATAGCACCCCAAAAGGGGACAAAAAAAGTGCATTTTTAGCACGCATTGACACGTTAAACATTTGTTGAAAAAAATGTGATACGCCTGCAGCAGAATTTGCTACATGGGCTACTTTCCCTGGTTTATCGTGCTTGCAGCACCCATTGAAATCAATGGGCGACGCACAGCAAATTAAAGAAAAAAAACGCTAGTTCCCGGTACGCCGAGGTGTGAACAGGGGCGGAAGGAGTTACTATATGTCTCAGGGCAAGATCTTTGATGTCACTGGGCAGCTTGACACATGGCAGTGATTAAAACTGTTCTTTGGGGTTACAGGACTGAAATGTCCTCCCCCACAATTATTTCTTGCAGATATTTGGCTCAATTCACAAAGGTTCGCACAAGCCTTAAAGTAGTATCAAACTCAATAATGGATGCAGATCAAACAAATATACATTGCCCATCAAAGCACCGTTTTACATGTTTGCCAAAACACTTACAATCATCAGCTGGCTCCAAGTCTCTCAGCTCCACTTCCCTAACCTTCCTGTCCAGTACAAGATCACATGGGACAGAGCAGTCTCCAGTAGTTGTCCATCAACTAGCTGGGAGAAGGGGGAAGGGAGTCGTGGTGAACATGGAAAAAAGAGTGTGTTTGTGGAGACACACAGCTTACTATTACACACAATGGAGGCTCCATAGGACCCTGAAAGGGAAAGGAATCACCCTAAGACCCAGTTCACACTGAGCGGTTTGTCGCGCGATTTCAATGTCGCCTGTAGCTCGTCGCTCAAGCTTGTAGCTCAAACATGACCTATTTTTCGGTGGATCCCGCGCGATTTGGCCCCAATAGACTCAATGGTGCCGCTCAATTTCACGCATTACCGGCGATATTGCACGACCTTGCGTTACAGAAGTGTCACTTTTGCACAGCAGTATGGAAGGAAGGAATGATGTAACATCAAGACCGCTTTTGATTGGTTGCAGCGCGACTAAATGTGCAATGTAGCTCGAAATTGCGCGGAAAAACACGTGATTTTTAATGTCGCTCAGTGTGAATGGGTTCTAATACAGGATATCTGTGCTCAGGGGACCAGCTGATTCTGCAGGAACCGAACATTTTTAAAACGCAAGAAGCAGCATCTACGGTATTGTAAGTGATTTCATCAGCATTTGAAATAGCTTAAAAATCTTTTGATTTTAGTATCACTTTGAGTTGAGTATATACATTTAGGATTTTGTTAGTAAAAACTTTTCTTTCGGAAAGTTTATTCAATTTCCTAAGAGTTAGGTCCAACTCCAGGATATAAATATCTCATTAGACTTGGTGTGTTGTCAGTTACAATAAAAAAAACTTACACATTCGTCTTGTATAATAATTAGGGATGCACAGATACCAGTTCAGATACCAGTGCCGATACTTGGCATTTTCATGAGAACTACCAGGGTTGCAGCGGTTGCAGCTGGGACCTGGCTCTGGCACTCCACCACTGTCCTGAAATCATTAGTCTGTATTGTTTTAGAAAAACTGACAATAAACAAAAATGTATCAGTACTTGTATCTGTGAGTACTTGGACAAGTATCAGTGCTTGTACTCGCAAAAATGGTATCAGTGTATACCAAATATATATTTATTAAAAAAAGATCATACACTAAAACAGAGATATACAAATCCCAGGAGCTCCGTGTGCTCTTTACAAATGACAGCTGCCTCCTAACTTTTGAATTTTTCTCTAGTCTATTCTTGGAGCTCGAAAAGTATCGGTACTTGTACCTGTACCGAGTATGGTACTTGGTATCGGTATATGGCATCCCTATAATAATATTGTCTCTTTTAGGTGTTTGGAAATGCCCCTCAGATTGAAGGTTGTCAGAAAAATACATTTGGAATCTGGAGCTGGTAAGGTTATGATGCTTTTCGTCCTTCATGCAGAACTTCATTAGGGCTCATACACACGGGCGTATGGAAATACTTCCATCTATGCTGGATCTTTCTGACTGGCAGATAGATCCAGTGTAAAACATTTTTGGGTTTTGGTGTGTAATTATGCGCGTTATGCACATAAACTAATTCTATTGGCTTGAGCAGTGGCAGGCAACCTTGTAGGTGGGACTTGTAGTTCTACAACAGCTGGAGTGCCGAGGTTGCCTAATTCCTAGGCTAGAATATTCATTTATTCTAACCACTACAATGAATTTACTTGCATGCACATGTGTTTACGCGCATGTGCACGTGAATTATGCCAGTAAACACTGTACAAACACAGGTTGGGGGCATGCTATTTTATGCCCCTCAATGCCGCTCTAAGATATGGGTCTAAAACCCACAATGTGCATGGACACATTAGCTAAAATAGAGCCGCGTTCAGAGGCAATGCGTTCAGCATTGTTTTTGCCTGTGTGCTAAGGTCTTTCTTATGGACAGAGTTAGCCTTCAGTATTAAGAAATACAAATTCTATAGCAGGTTACAAAGTATTTCAACCGTATATTAGGCTGCTTTCACACGGGCTGATCAGGAGGTGATCTGTGCACAGATGCCCTCCTGATCAGCGCAGTACGGAGCGGATGTCACCGCTGTGACATCCATGTCTGTACAGTTTTTTCCTCCATCTTGCGATGGAGGAAAGAGCTGAAACTGCCGGACCCCATGTCAGTCTATGGGGAATCGGATGTAAACGGACATGTGTCTGTTTACATCAGATTACCCCTGATTCGGCACGATCAGGTCCAGCGAAACGGATCTCTGATCCGTTCGTTTTTCCAGACCTGGCCGGTGTCGGGTGTAACGAATGCCCATCTGTTTGCACATGACTGCCCATAGACTAACATTGGGCATCCTATTGGGTCCGCCTGAAAAACTGGAAGATTGGACTGGCCATGTGAAAGGGGCCTTAGCTGGTTGCCAGGCGTTCCATTTGATCATGTCATATACATATGGCTACTAATTTGACCGTAAAGTAACTTTTTATTGTTTTTGCTGTTTTCTTTGTGCACCGTACAGTATTATTTATTTGGTGCTTCCAAATTTATTAAACATAGAAGGAAAATATGTCAATTTCTAAAGTTCATCAGTGAAAACAGATGCATGATGCACTAAACTATGTTTGTGACTTCACTTTTGTACATTTGCAATGCATCACCAGTTTGGAAATGGTCTAATGTCTAGCTCTTTAAACAGTGTGCTTTGGAGACCTAAAACTAAGAAGTCATCAGCAACTAATATAGTAGATAATGCATTCTTAATGGGTGCCCAATTAGCAGGAGTGAAATTACATATAATGCAATCATACTCCTGAGTATTTCCATGGCCCTTTGCCTGAACCAGCACTGTGGGCTGTCCAAAAACACAATGGAAAACAACAACACTTGATGTGTTTAGTGTAATGGCAGTCCATCTGTGTTCACAGTCAGAATGATACAGCATGGAGCCTGCAGCTTATTACAAAGTAGAACATTTAAAGGATACGCAACAGATTGGACCATAGTCTGGGACTTTCTTAAAGGAGAACTATGAGGCGAGTGCTTTTCACTCACCTCATAGTTCTAGCCGACCTGTGACAATGAGACTGTCACAGGTCGGCTCAGTAGATTGGGAGGTGAGCGAACACATAATGTGACAGGGGAGGGGCTGTATTCCCCGCTCCGATCCGCCAGCGCTGACTGGCGGAACGGACGGGGGAGGGGGTGGGTACAGCTGGCTCTGCCTCTAGATAGGCAGAGCCAGCTGTCAGTCACACAGCTGGGCGGATCCCGGCACAATTGTCGGGATCCGCTTCAGCTGCGGCGTCTCCGTATACCACGAGCTACAGCTCGCGGTATACTGAGCCTAGGGTGACGGGAGGACGCTTGTTTGTGTCCTCCTGTTACCCTAAGGAGAACTATGGGGAAAAGCCTTAACCCCATAGTTCTCCTTTTAAGACGCATCTAAACCAAAGAACAAACATTTGATATATTGCAGTTCTTAGATGTGGTGGTTGCATTCGTTTTTTCTTCAGGCTTTTTTTTATCCCTTTTATTTTCATCTAGTGATCCTGCCAGTAATACCCTTCTTGTCCTAGGATGACAACTCTCACTCTCCATACTGTATCTGGAGGAGCAGTGTTGTCACTCCAGGGCTACACAGGTCTATAGAACTCACAGGACACCAGTACTACAGAACACCCACCTCCACTTTTCATTAATAGAAGGGAGGAGGTCTGTAGTCCTTAGAGATAGCTTGAAACAATGTAACTCTTAACTCTTCTGAGAACAATGTAACTGATAACTCTGCTGGGAATAATGTAACTGATAAGGGTGCAGCAAAGGCTAAAAACAAGTAGAGTTATCAGCTGACAAGATTTCTGTCAGGATTAACAGGTATTTTTTGCATCTATTAAACAGATATAACAAAACCCTTCCAGTTGTATATTTAACAGACCCAAGCGGAAGACTTTGGGGTCTATTCACTATGCTGCCGAGGGCAGCCGAGTGAATGACCGATCAGAAGTGAAGTGAGCCGAACACTGTTCGGCTATTCACTTCAGGCTGGTACGGCTGATTTCAGCCGTACATCGCCTGCTTCGTGTGGCTTCGGGTCGGCCGAACATGCTCAGCATGTTCGGCTGACCCGAAGTGCAAATTGTTAGGGTTTATATGCCCTTTAAAGTGACATTAAAGCTAGAATCCCACTCCCCCATCATACTGCTTTTATGGACTTACCTTACGTGTTGCCTTTCTTCTTTCTACTCGTTTTCCTTTCAGCGCTGGTGCTGGTCTTTGATCCAGCGCAGACTCCTCGGGTCCCACGGTGTCTGTCCAACGCCCACGGTTTTGTTGAACTCCCGGCTGCTTCTGTGCTGCTCCCCTCCAATGCTCTGGACTGCGCATGTGCCCACCCACACTTCCTCCTTTACAGTGTTTGGGAGCCGGAACTTCTTCAGAGGGAGTGAGCGGCACTGACACAGGTAAGTTTGTTGGTATTTACCAACTTTTTTTTTTTTTTTTAAATGTTGGGGCATATATCTACTGCGACCCCGGAAAAGCACCCTACCAGTGCCGAGGGCATGTGGCCTGGTATGGCAGGGAGGAGGGGGGGCCCTCGCTCGTCCCCCCCCCCCCCTTTCCTGCCCTGCCAGGCCTGTGCTCGGATCAAGGGACCCCTCGTCTTTTTTTCCCCATTTTTCGGGGTGGGGTTCCTCCTTAAAATTCCTGCCAGACCTTAAGGGTTTGGTATGACTTTGAGTGGGAACCCCACACGCTTTTTTAAATGGGGTCCCTCCTTACTTTCTTACCAGACCTAAAGGGTCTGGTATTGTTTGGGAGGGGGAACTGCACACTTTTTTGTTTTCTTTATAAATGTCATTTTTGCTGCAGCAGGTTCCATACATTGTACAGATCCGCCACTTTACAGGCCCCCCAGGCACAATATTTAAAGGAATTTTTCATATTTATTGTTGATTCATGTCCCCCAGGGCAGTACCCGAATCCCCATAGCCTTTTTATGGCCAATAAATTGCATATAAGCTTTCAAAATGGGGACAATTGATTTTCTGAGTTCTGGTCACATAGACGTTCATTGAGTTTGAAGTTCGAGTTAGAACTTTTTCCATGTTATAAAGTTTGAACTCATACCGGACTCTGGTGTGTTCGGCCCACCACTAGTGCTTACATACAGATCATGGTAATCTAATGGGATTCTGTAGCTTGAATAGAACTGGCGTAAAGTTGAACTTCATAGGCAGCAAGGTAGAATTATTCCATGTCAGTGCAGATTAGGAATGCTAAACATTGTTGTTGCGTCCACATTTTTACATGCTTTCTATACCAATTTTTATTATCCTGTGTGTGAGGAGAGGTGACTTTTTACTTTCGTTCCAAGGGGGTCTATTTAAGACAATCAATCTGTCTCCTTTATTAATAGCTGCTAAGATTTAAAAAAAACGTAAGCCTGATGCATCACAGTGGAGTAAGAACTGAACCAAGCAGATTCAAATCTGTACTACAAGAGTGAATCTGAATGGTGGCCATAGGGACATAACTCCAGTCCGGTAACAAACTTACCTCAGCCCGCTCCAGCGGCGCACTCTGTAGCGGCACACGCTGGACGCTTTGTGCGGCTCCTCCCCCCGCACGCCAGCTGTCAGCTTAAAGTTGTGGCCGCCACGATTGCTCATCGTTCTACTATTGCCCTGTGAACGCTGAGCAATCACCTACTGCCGGATTGCCCCGACCTCACAGCCTTGGACACTGTGAGAGTCACGGGCACTGCTCCTCCTTGGGAACCCTCCTTGCTGCCATAGCTCCTGTCTCTCTGCTTACCTGGGTGCTAGCTGGACACGCTCCCTATACAAGATGCTACCAGCTGCAATCTGACACTGCTGTACTTGACTTTTCTCATCTGAAACGCAAGTACCACCTAAAGATTACTGAATGTTACAATTCCTGTGTATGACCTAATCCCTACGGATTGCTCCATTGCTACTGTCATCAGTCTTGCAAGTTCCATGTGCTCCTTACCAGTTTCAGGTGTACATTCTTAATCCTTTTTTAGTTTCCAATACATTTTTATTCAAGAAGATTTTTTCACAATGGACAACCAGAGCAATGATCAACAGGGTTACATGATCAAGAGCACAAGTAAAAGGCATACAAACAACATAGAACATCGACAATTATATCATAAATTCCAATGTTTTGTCTCGTGGTGTCGGTGTAACAGAACATTACAGACATCAAACATATATTATTATATATTAAGGATTACCCTTCCCTTACGTTCTAATTCCTGTGTATGACCTAATCCCTACGGATTGCTCCATTGCTACTGTGATCAATCTTGCATCATATTGCTTTGTCTACATGCTTGGTGAACTACAAGTTCCATGTGCTCCTTACCAGTATCAGGTGTACGTACTATTTCCTGTGTATGACCTAATTCCTACGGATTGCCCCATTGCTATTAAGATCAGTTTTTCAATCATATTGCTGCAGCTGAGTGCTTGGTGAACTACAAATCCTATAAACTCCCTACCAGAATCAATTTTCATTGTGCAGGCAGTCCTATATTCCTGGAGGGTTCTCAGAGACCAATAAATACCTTTTAAGACTGAGCAAGTTCCTGTATGTTTCGTTTATCCTCCATTTTATCGGTTAATTTAGTGAACGGTCAGTGTTATCGCACATTGGGGGTATGAGGGAATACCCCAGGGGAAGTACGATATTTATTCCTTTTTCTTTCACAAAACGGTGCATGATGTTCTACAATTCCATACCCTCCTTTTGAACTATGTGAAGTGTGTCCCCCAGGAATTGAACACTGACAAAACCGTTATACTAGACACTTGCTATAAGAGACAGACTGTAACCTCTCAAGAATACTACTCCCCTCCGCAGTTGAGATCAATACACATAACTGCAGCGTTGTTACAAGTCCGTAGCAATCAACTTTTCTGTATGTCAGACCCATAGTGTTTTATTTTTAGTAATTTTGCTTCGAAAACTTGCACTGAGAAAGAGCAAATAAAAGCTCTGTCATTGTGCAGCACTACTTAGTTGGTTGCAGAGCCTTCATATGCAATGAACAAATATGGCTGCCATGAAGTTCATATATGATTACAAACTATGCTATGAGGAATATTTTAAAAAGTCACTGCTTTTCCCGATGTAATTCATTTTTGTGGCTTTGAAACATATTTGCCACATGCACCCACTCATGCTTGAGTAATATTTGCTGCTGTGCTCACAACAGCTGGATTTCCTAATATTTATTGGGGAAAGTCAGATCTCAGTAATATTTATTGTATTCATAATCCAGCCAATACCACATTCACTGTCACCAGTCTTCAATTAAGTGCTCGTTCCATCAAAACGAACATTTCAGCTTCAGTAGATAATATAGGAGGTACACCTTGTAATTTCTTATAATTCTCAAGTGCTACGTGTAGTTTCTTATATTTTATATTTTTAGACTTTCCAGGTCTGTACATTGCCACGGCCAATAAAAGGTAATAAGCAGAATTACAAACCCTTTTTGAAGAAAAAAACTGTAAGCATATAGTACGTACATACATGCTGTACATATATATTCCAATAGTGTATATAATGTGTGCATATATACAACAGATATATATCAATAATTGTATCAATGCAAGAAGCCTAATAACCAAAAGAGTGCTAAGAATATATGGAGGCTGCCATTGCTTTCTTGCTTTTGCTGTGATATCAGTTTTTTGTCATGCTGATCCTTTGACTTTTTGTATATCTGACCTTGTACACACACCTATGCTGGTCCGGAAATCTAACTTCACTTGGTGCATACATCTTGGACTCTGACACAGAAACCATTGACATTAAAGGCAATCAGGTAACTTACATTGTGAAAAGATCAGTAAAGACACTGTCTGTGTTTCTCGCAGTTATGTTTTAACCTCTAGCCGTCCGCCCGTAGTAAAAAAACGGACGGACGGCACTGCTACATCTACGGGTTATGTTCCTGTTTTACTTTAGCCATCATCATTTCATCTGTGTATTCACCTATGGATGGGTAATATACAAGCTGCAAAAATCTGCTGATTTTTCTTGGAAATTTTGGAAACGGTGTTGCTTTTTCCCTATCGCTATCTTTGATCCCTTTGGAATCATTTTAATTAGAGATAGCAAGCTGAAACTTGACAAGGAAGAAGTGTAATTAGAAACTTGGCGGAGAAACGGGAGCTGTTTGGGTGCGGGGGAAGTTCTGCTGATAAATATGCATGTTTCTGTCATATAGCCTGCACATTCAAAGCATCCACCAATTGTGCTGCTTTCATGGCTATCTTTCAAAATAATCTGCAGATCCTTTCATAGGGGATGTTAGTCAAAGAGATGACATCTGTGAGCTGGCTAAATGAATTAGCTTTGTCACTATGTAATACATTTGTGCAGATTGCACAGAACATACAGTAATATATATATATATATATATATATATACATACATACATACATACATACATACATACATACATACATACATACTGTATGTATGTATACACACACAACGGTTCAATTTGCAAAAATAGCACCCTTTTCTGGGAATATGGTAAAAAAACTAATATATAATGTATGTCAACGGAAAGTGAGGAAGTTAGGTTCCAAGACTCTCTCATTTACATAAATTGGCATAAGTAACATAATACAGGTACGTTTTATTAAGGGCTAGTTCACACCATCTTCAGTTCATTCTGGCCTGATTGTGGCCAGAACGCACTGGATCGCATTCCGGCTGGCTCACTTTATTTTAAGGCAGATGGGGGGCGTGGCGGTCCATTGAACTCAATGGCACCGCAGCCACTCCCTACGGCCGCAATGCGATCGGCAGCACGGGAACGTGTGGCACATGAGTGCCTGCGTTCCGGTCCGATGCAGTAAAAAAAAAAAAAAGAAGAAGATGATGTGAACTAGCCCTTAAAGCTCCTTGTGTGAGCTCATGCAGCAGCTTTAAATATAATGTACCTGTATTTTATTACTTATGTCAAATTTGAGAGAGGTCTGGAACATAACTCCCTCGCTTACCAATGACTTACATTATATACTGGGTTTCAATTTACACAGGTTTCTATTTACAACCAGTATAACAGTATATATATTCAGTAATGATAACAGCCTTGCCGTCTTTACAGGCACACAGCCTCAAGTGTTTGTGTTTTTTTTCGTACAGGTAGTAAGGTAGAGAGAGTTTACAACACAGGTCAGGTTTCAAAATGCCTGTTTGGCATTAGAAAAAACACCACTTTACATAACTTAGCTTGTCCACATCAATAAAGCATAACATAAAAAAATCCTAGTTTTGCCTTTTGTAACTACACATATAATTTAGCTTTCTAGCACAGGGGTAGGCAACCTTGGCTCTCCAGCTGTGCTGAAACTACAAATACCATCAGGCATGACTCCCAGAGGCAGAAGCATGAGGGGATTTGTAGTTTCAGCACAGCTGGAGATCCAAGGTTGCCTACCCCTGTTCTAGCAGGAAAATGAAGCTTGCAGTAAATCTCACTTGCAAAGCTGCTGTCACACCATATCTCTACATAGTTACATAGTTACATAGTATTTGAGGTTGAATAAAGACATTAGTCCATCAAGTCCAAAAGCAACATGCTCTATTTTTCCCAGGGTATGCAAGACTTTAAGAGGACTTTGGCCACAGCTGCCTTCTTTATGAAGAACAGATATATTTGCCTTTGGTTACCCAGGTACACACAGGTTTCTCAGGACACACAACAGTCTTTCCTTGCCAAACTGGCTTTCACAGTTCTTCCACCAGAACACATGCATAAATATACAACGTACAATCTCAATAGAGAAATCTATGCAGGCGCTTGTCAGATTGTAACTTGTAGTGAAAGTGGATATGTTTATACAAGAAAGGGCACTCAACTGAGGTGCATATTAAATAGTAAAAGTCAGGCTTGCAAGCCTTCTGAGTGCCTCTTATATATACATATGTGTGTATGTTATAGATCAAATAAATTCTTTGCTACATGAGATATCTTGCAGGTTAGGTGTGTTGGCATTTTAGAGGAAGCATGCCATGAGAAAGATACACGAGCTGTTATTGCTGATCTTCTGAAAATGCTAATTGCCTGTCACGCTGATCATCTGGCTTCATTACTTTCTGGGTCACTGACACAAAACAAGTGTCTGGAGTTCTTTAGGTAATTTGTCAAAAACCGCTAGAAGATCGGTTTGTATGTTACTTTTGTCATAAAAGCTCTTTACCTGCCTGCTAGAAATGTTTTCCTAATCGTACACTGACAGCTGGGCATGTGCAGCTTAGTGTACAATCTCTGCATCTTACAGTGCACATGTACGAGAGTTACACCATTAGTATCTGGCAAATGAAGAAGACTTTATTTGAGCGTCAAGGAGAATGTGGATGTCAGGTTGCTGGAGGAGGGCACTTTGAGAGCCTAATCAGCTATACTGTCCATATGTGCTCTGCTTACTTCTCGGGGTCCATGAATAGTAGAGTTCAGCTTTAAAGCTGGGCTAAGCAGCACCCTAAAAGTACCTTCCATTTGCTCCTTCACCACTCTGTTCACTGCCATGGGCGAGGAGAAGAAGCCCTCTGTAAAGCCAATCCCAATGGAAGCTTACACAGGCCTAGGAACTGTCTACCCACCTGCATGTTATGATGCCTGTACCTGAGTGGCCAATTGACAAATGCCAGCGCTGTCATGTGAGGAAAGGGAGTGAGTAATTCAACCCACTATTCAGATTGTTGGGGAGTGGAGGGTAGGTGAGTATATGCGGGCCAGGCTTTAACACTGCCAGACTAATGTTGGGGCATCGATCATCCTGACTTTATTGACCGTTAAAGTGCAACTGAAACCAACACTTTTTTTGGGGGTTTTGGATAGAGTGGAGAGGGATTAGAACACTTGTCAGATTGTTATTGCTGTTTTTGTCCCCGTTAGGGAGATTTACCCTCTCTATTTGTCCTGGTGACTGTTCTCAGTGAAAGTGAAAAAAAATCCAAAATTTTGGTTTGTCATCAGAGCAGGAACAGATGGGGACACTTGTTCTGGTGACCCTGCTAACCACCAGGAACTTCCCTTACTTTTAGGGGGATTTCTTCTCACTTCCTGTTGTGACTTTTGTACTTTATTATCCTCCCTTACTATATCCACATTTTAAAAACAAATTGGATTCTAATTTAGTTAAGTGAAACCTGCAAAGTTAGTGAATATAGGTGTCTCCCCCTGGCTATACAGTGTAGCAGAGGCAACTGAATATTTAAATGTACAAAATACAAATATTTTGACAGATAAATATACATTACAGTAGATAAATATATTTATTTAAATTGTGTATTTACCTCTTTGGCTGTAGTTAAAGGTAAACAGTGTTCTAATGGCCAGTATATTCCTACTTTTTCCAAAAGCTAAATAGCTGGAACGTAGAATTTTGTATAGAGCTTATTTATATATGTATCTGATTTTGTCCAACATAATGGGAAAATGCAGTCTAGCAAATATTGTAATAGCATTTCAAAGTGCACATGTCTGAGAGAGATTTTGCCCTTTGGCAAGCTGCCATGAGGAAAAGATCAATGATTGTGACAGTAATTACTGCATTCATAATGTTAAAAGGCATGTTTAACTTTTTTTTGATAGTGTTCTCAGGTTTAAAAAACCCATACTGGTTTTGGAACTACATAGAACACATACAATTATATTTCTTCAAGCTGATCACTTGCCCAATTAAATTCTGCAAAAAAAAATCTCAGTACCTTTGCTTTCAAGTACTAACAATGAGCATCATTTCACATGGATGTAAGATAAGCTTGAAAAAGTTGATGTTTCTATATCAGCCTATATATACAGTATATCAGAAATAGTCTACCAGCAGCATATACTAATCTTTTGTTCTCTCTTCAGCCATCAGAAGCTGGAAATACCTATTACTTTTGGATATGGAGACACATATTCCTCTTCCTCTCATGTAACAAAGCAGGTGCTTGCGGATTGGCCCATCACTGTTTTATATAGTGATAGGGAGATAGACGTGTGTATAAGCACACCAGGAGTAACCTCAATGCTTTCCTAAAGTCATCAATACAAATAGTCAAGAAACGAAGGATAAAAATGAGTGCAGGAAAAGCATATTCACATATATACACATGACAATAAACAAAACAGTATCAGTAATTGGTATCTGTAAAGACAAGTATCGGTACTTGTACTTGGTCTGGAAAAAATTGTAACAGTGCATCATATATATATATATATATACAAATCATACATTAAAACAGGGATGCGCAAATCCCAGGAGCCCTGTAGCCAATGCTCCTTGAAAATTACAGCTGCCTCCTAACTTTGGTATCTGTGCATCCCTAATTGTTTGTGTTCAGCTTTAAAAACTTGACACATATTACAATCCTTTCCCACTGCTTAAAAATAAATAATAATTTTCATTGCTGTCTGTGTTGCCTTTGTTAATGTGTTCTCTTACTTCCAGATCTATGTGACACCCCTATATAACCCAAAAATACCGGAATTGGGTGGTTTCAAAAGATACCTCAAATGGTGAGACTATTTTACATATAAATATGGCATACTGGCTGTCATGTGCCACTCACTTTGCTCCTGAGGAAGTATCCCATTTGTCACTCTACACGCTGAGCCGCTAGTAAAGACCAGCAACACTCTGCCATGTCATTCAGCTGCTAAGTGTTCTTTCCTCACACTTTTCCTCTCTGTTGTCCATTGTGTTTGTTGCTCACCTGCACTGATCCTTTCATAGCTCTTTTTTAGTTTTCAATTTTCACTACTTTTTGATTCCCTTTCTTCTTTGATTTTTGTATTTGGTGGTATGACATATACTGTAGTCTAGTGTTGTATGTATATAAATTGTATTTTGTTTTTTATTTATTTGTCATACTAAGAATAAGGCACATTATAAATTGAGGGTGATGGTTTCAAAACCTAAGTGGGGACACAGAAATAAAAACTTCACAGAGGTTGACAAAGGTTTTAACTCTTCCCTACTCTATCCAAAAGTGGAAACATCCATTTTGGCTGGACTTAGGTTTTAGAGACCCTCATTTGCTTACTACTTTTACATGTGAGTGACAAAACACTTTTTTTGCAATGGTGCATTTTATTTCTTTCCAAGTCACCTTGGGGCTCGCTTACTATTTAAAGATGTAGGTTTCAGCATGCATCTAACACACTGTATAAAATGAGTTTGTTATGCTTTAAAGCTATTGTCCAACCCATTATATCTTTCTGGTAAGTTGCTTACTCTTGTGGTCCTTAACGTGAATCTGTTAGGACAGAAATGTGGGAGCTACCATTGCTTCTGGTTTTAAAGGTGCATGCCCCAGGGCTGTCATCTGTTTTCTGGTCTCACTAACCATTAAAGGAGAACTATGGGGTTAAGGCTTTTCCCCATAGTTCTCCTTAGGGTAACGGGAGGACACAAACTAGCGTCCTCCCATCACCCTAGGCTCAGTATACCGCGAGCTGTAGCTCGCGGTATACTGAGACGCCGCAGCTGAACCAGCCCCTCCCCTGTCACGGCAGAGAGCCGTGACAGGATCGAGAGGTGAGCGAACGCCGGTATGTGTTCCCTCACCTCCCGATCTACTGAGCCGACCTGTGACAGTCTCATTGTCACAGGTCAGCTAGAATTATGAGGTGAGTGAAAAGCACTCACTTCATAGTTCTCCTTTAAGTCATTATTGACCCGGAAGAACCATTTAGGCTTGGAGATACAGACTTTTTTCAGACTTTAGTGACCATGTGGTCTCTGACACCCTAAGTAGTGAAGAAAGGATATCAGAGTGACATCCCTTGAGTCTGTATTGTTTAATCAAGTCAGTAATGGCAATTGCCATACTTTTTTCCTGACAGATTCACTTTTTTTTGTTTTAATTTTTTATAGATGAGGCGATGTAATCATGACATGAATTACCCGTGACTCTACACATTTTGATCCTTAACAATTATGATCTTTCATGTTCAGTGTTACAGAAGATACTTGCAGAACATCACTAATACTCATAAATATTTAGGCTACATTCACATTTCTGCATTTTTCATGTAGAAAATGTCCGGTTCATTTTAAGTGCATTTTACATGAGCTTTCATATTGTTTATTCCTAGGGGCATTGCTAAGATTGTAACAGACTTGAGAAACCTTTGGGCACTCCATGGAGACTAGTGGGTGTGGCCAAAGTGTGTTAACAGTGAGAGCGACCTAAAGGGGCATGGGTAAATAAAACCTGAGCCCACTCACTGTATACACTTGTGCCCATAAAATATGCGTTAATGATTGTGCCACAAGCGAGAGTCTCACAGACATATTAATGTCAGCACAATAATTAAAAAAAAATTAATGAAACACTTCCTTTACATAAGCTTTTGTGCACAATGAAAATAGTGAGCTAACAATTTGTCTGGACCTGCCTTAAAGAAGATCTTCATTAAAATAGTCAGGGACTGCTTAGCAACTTGCAAATGTGAGCACTTAAATGCTCATGTAACAAAAAGAGTGCAGGGGTCAGGAGTATGTAATGCATAAAATGCAGGGGTCAGCGATGTGCCATACACAGAGTGCAAAAGTCAGGAGTGTAATGCAATATTGCAAGGGTCAAAGATGTGTAACAAACAGAGTGAAGGGTCAGGGGTCTGTAATGCACTGAGTGCAAGCGCTGGGGTGTGTGGCTCACAGAGTGGAAGTGTCTGGGGTGTGGGAGGGGTCCCAGCAGAAATCTTTACCCACCCCCCACAGGTTGATAACCAGCACAAGTCTTCATCACCCCCCAAAATAATTCCTCCCAGCACATACAGTATCTTTGTCCCCTGCAGGTCATTATGGCCCCCCAGCACAATTCCCCCTTCCATCCCTAAACTAACCGGACCTTAGATGCAGAGCAGTGAGCAAGGGGATTCCTCACATGCTCCCCCCCCCCTTCATCCAAAGAGAATCCTAGGGAAGCTTCTCTGATTTCAATTTTTCTGACAGGTAGCACGGCAGGGAGAGATACCGGATGCTGCAGTGGTAGGTGGTTACGGCATCGAGACCTGGGGCACCTGGCAGGACATGTGCCCTGGGTACCTGGTGCTAGTGACACCCCTGATCATCCCCATGATAAGTAAGTTTTTCTAGCAGCCACATCTAAGAAGCAGCAAACAGGATTTTATTTTAAAGAACTCCAGGCAAAATTTGTATTCCTGCACTGCAAGGGTTAACTGCTCGCTTTGGTCTAGGCCTAGGGCATTATACTCACCTGATCCTCGGAGCCTGTGACAGTGCTCTCTCCCGCCTGTCTCCTACGCTCCAGCGATGTTATGTCCCTCTGCGTCCACTGTGTATAGAATGTGATGACTCGGGGACCCTGGGCCTCGAGCGGAGGAGGCTGGAAGGACCGGTCTAAGGGCAAACTGGCTCAGAGGATCAGTTAAGTATAACTTTTTTTTTTTCCTCCTAGACTAAAACGAGCACGTAACCCTCGCAGCGCAGGGGGTGCCTCACTACAAGCGTTAATAAAAAATGTTGCCAGGATTTCTTCTTTAAAGCACTGCACCAAAATACAAAGACATAAATGTAAGCTAATTATGTGATTTTTCAAAATTTCAAAAGTTAGCTTACAGTCATTGTATCACCTATCCATTTTTCTTTGAAAAACAAAAGTTCAGAAAAATATAAACTTACAAAAAGCAGTGTGGAGTATATAAGGAATTGTGCTGTAAATTAAATGTTACGCATTCTATATATTACATTTACACGTGTGCTGATTAGTGGCAGCATCATTATTGATGTCTTTTAAAATCTATTATTTTATTTTGCACATATCACAATATGAGTTTCTGAAATGAAGGAATAGAATAAAAGTGATTCACAAATTTGAAAAACAATAAATGAAAGTAGAAGATATCAGGGGAGATACAAATAGAGGAGTGAAATGAATTGGAGAAGACTACAATTTTATCCTTATTATGCTATTATTTACAAAGATTTATAAAGAATCATCATCAAAAAAAACAGATGACCCTCAATAATTATATTTTCAAACAAGTCACAATTTTCATGGTATATTTCACATTTACTGCTCTATATAATTAATTAGCAAATCTTGTTATGGCAGGTGAAACAACTGAAGATAAAAGGAAAAGTGGATGTTTGCTATTTGGTTGTCCAATGTCTCTAATATCTAACATGTTTTCAACAGATTGCTTCTGTTTTATGCAGCTCTGTCCTTGCTAATCAATTGTCCAACTCCATCAACGTTAATGAAAATCTTCAATGTCTCTTGCACTTAACATAATTAAGGAAACACTGGGGCTCACAAAAAAGCGGGTTTCCAAGGCAAAAGCCATTATTTTTCCTGAACTATGATATTTTTTTACCATTGTTCGCTATACAGGAAATTATTTACAGCAAGTGAAGTTTTTTCCAAATAACACTCAAGCCACACTTGATATGAAAATGAAATTGTTACACCTCACATATATTTTAAAGGTAGATTCCCCCGATCTTATGGAAACAATCTTCCCCCCGTAATAAATTATACGATGTATATGGAAGAACTTACCGCTGAACTCCACAATCGCTCTCACAAATTCCGAGGAACTTGGTTTTCTTGAAAAGATTTCCGTTACTCCTCCGAATATGATGCTTATCTCTGAGGTGAATTTTTTTTTTTTTGTCCTTATTTCTGACTTCTTCTCCCTTTCATTTTTTTGGTCAATTTTTCCTCTTTCTTCTTTCTTATCCTGTTTATATTATGGTCTCGTAAGGTAAAAATTTGAGGGGGATTCGAGTGGCTTCTAGATCATTTTTCCTTGGTTCAGATAGTCATTGCCACCTATTTGTCCCATGATGTCAATTATTGTTTACACATTAGTTTCTACATGTATTTGTATGTGTTGGCTGCTAAATTATACCTGCATTCTCGACCATTGGCTATATTTGAGATTTATATGTTCCTATTTTCTTGGAGTCATTTGTTATCTCCCTTCTCCATAAAAATGTAAAATTGCACAAAAAAAAAGTAGACTCCAATCAAAACGGAATACTAAGCCTTGGAATACATGCAAGACAGATCACTGCTATATTGTTTTATATTCTTTCTCTACTGTATGAGAGTCAGTTGTCTTTATCTTCAGATCTGCACTCAGCTGCTTAGAGCAGTGGTTTTCAGCCTTTCTAGGCCTGGGACCCCTTGGTAACATTTGCCAAGTTGTGGTGACTCCCAACAGTAAATTTTAGGGATGACGCGGCTGCTGCAGTGACATCTGGCGGCGTGGCGGGAGAACTGACACTGCTGCGCTAGGAGAGGGCTGAGGAGGACTCTCACCTAGCACAGCAGAAATCACACCGCGACCCACAGGTTGAGAACCACTGCTATAGGCAAAGACGGGACCGGGCTCTGCAGCTGGAACTAGAAGAATTGGATTTAAAGTGTGTGGCTATATAACGTATGAGGTACATACTCCGCAGTACTGTCACTGACAGAGCAGCCCATACAGTTCAGTGTAAACCGTGAGAGTTACCCCTGATAAGATATACTTACTTCCCCTTCTCCAATCTGTACTCCTCCCTCCGCACTCTACCATGCTGGAGGACCTTGCGGTGTGTCAGTCATGTGACCAGCTCCTGGGGTGGGCGGGGCCGGCTGTGCTATGTGTACGCTGTACGCCGTCAGAATAATAAAAAAAAAAACATAGGAATGCATAGCTAGATTCCTATTGGCTATTTCACTTTGCAATAGCAAACTAGCTATTAGCACCCGCCCCCTGCTGCTGTCAATCACTAGAAGGGGACCTGATGGAGAACTTCAGGTCCCCCTCTGCTGATTGGCAGCAGTAGAGGGTGGGTGCAATGGCTAGTTTGCTATTGACTATTGCAAAGTGAAATAGCCAATAGGAATCTAGCTATGGACTCCTATGGTGGGGTTTTTTTTTCTGACTGACAATGGCCTGTGGCCCCGATGTCAGAAGAAAAAAAACAGAGCAGAGTAAACCTTTACGGTAGAAATGGTTTCTATCCCGGGTTGCCGGGAGCCGCTAGGCGACCCCTGGCAAATCGTCATTCGACCTCCAACGGGGTCGCGGCCCACAGGATGAGAACTGCTGGCTTAGAGAATCCCATGGCTGTTAGAAGTAAATCACTATATTGAGAAGTTCCACAATTGTACTGTCTTTGCTTGACTAGGACTAAGGACCAACAAATTCTGGCACCTTACAAATACATGACACTAGTGGATTAAATGGAGGTTGTCCACACTTTTGGACATGTTACATTACCAGCCCTATTCAATAAAGTATCTTCCAACTCCAACAAGTGCTTTTTGAATACAGACACTGTTTTGCGATCTCGCTTCTTCTCAGAAGGTAGATTTGCTAAGTGCTAAGACAGATGATCAGGTGCCGAAACCAGGATCATAATCCACATTTTAGGCCTGAAAATTACTTAAAACCCCCACACATTATATATTTTCTGAAATCCAAGGCCCTATAGAATAAAATGGCGCCAGTTGCAAATGTTTATGTTGCATGATATTAGCGCAACATATTATCAAACCCCCAAATTGAGTGAAAAATGCACTTAAATGCCCCAAAATACAATTAAATACCCATTTTTTTATCAAATAGAAAAGATGAGGTTACAACGAGTAAATAGAGACCCAACATGCCCAGGTTAAAAATTGTGTGCGTCTCTAAAACTGCGACAAAATTCAGTACCCCAAAAAGTCCATAGATGATGCTTTAAAAGCCCCCAAAGATACGTGTAAATATTGGCCATAGAATTATTGCTCTCCAGCGTGCGCGGCGATATCCAACATGTGTAGCGCGATTGTCGTTTTCATACGTAGGCGCACCCGATGCATGTTTACGTGAAGACGAGCCTGATCGCATGGACTGTAAAAAAATGTGCAATTATTTTTACATTTAATTCATTTAATATTAGTTTAATTTTTTTTACTTTACTTGAATTGCTATCACATAGCCCCCCATGTGATAGCAGAATGGTGGTGACAGGTACTCTTTAAGGTGATGCTGGGGGTCCAAAAGACCCCTAGTGTCACCTTTACACTTGAAATAAGCTATTTAAGTGCAGATCGCCCTGCAATAGCTTATTGCTCGGCTTTAGGAGCCCAGCAATGACAGCACAGGGACAGGAAGTGATGCAATAGGTGTCGCTGCTGGTCCCAAAGCTTCCCCCCAACACCTGAGAAGCCAGTCCCAGGCCCCATGGAGGGGCAGCAGTGCCCGGG
>NW_017306365.1:33901-56947 GCF_000935625.1 Nanorana parkeri
GGGGGGGGGGGGGGGGCAGCCCGTTTACCGGCCCAGAGAGGCAATCTGGCAACAGCTGAGTCACCAGATCGCTTCTATTGTAAAGCCGATAGCCTGCTATACAATTGTAAACACAGTCCCGGCGTCTTTAACCGTTGGGAGTCTTTTTAAATGGGCCCGGTGCCAGCGACATACTATGGACGTCACTGGTCACTAAGGGGTTAAAATAATGATCCAGAACTCCACAAATACCATAGGTGAAGTTTTAAGAGCACATAATGCATATGTAAATATGCCCTGAAACATCTATTTATACTAGACGAATACTTGGTCAACTGAAGGTCTTCAGATCATTTCTGTAACTAAACGGGCTATTGTTATTCATCCAGATTGACAAAATATGCTAACAGTGGCAATTGAGAGCAAGTTAGACATACACTGAGTGGCCAGATTTTTATAACCACCCCATCAGTACTTCGTTGGGCCACCTTTTGCCTTCAATAGTGCGGCGGTTCTTCATGGCATTGACTCCACGAGATGCTGAAAGGTAATGCGAGGAATCTGACACCATGCCTGATGAATAGCACTGTCCAGTTCTGTGAGATTTGTTGGTTGTGGAACCAGCTGCCTGATGGCTCTTTGAACTTCGTCCTACAAATGCTCAATTGGATTGAGATCTGGTGATTGCGGGGGCCACATAAGCAAGGTAAAGTCTCCCTCATGTTCTTGAAACCACTCCTGCACAATACGAGCACCGTGGCATGGCGCATTGTCTTGTTGGAAGAAGTTATCTCCATTGGGATACGCCATCAACATGATAGGATGAACTTGATCAGCAACGATACTTTGCTATGTTGTGCTATTCAGACGTTGTTCCACACAAATTAAAGGGCCCAAAACATGCCCCAAACCACAACACTGCCCCCACCTGCTTGAAGGGTTGTACTCATGCATGTGGGGTGCATGCTTTCATGCTGTTTCCGCCAAATTCTCACTCTGCCATCTGCATGATGCAACTGGAAACGTGATTCATCGGACCACATTACTTATTTCCAATGCTCGACTGTCCAATCCTTGTGTTCCTGTGCGAATTGGAGACGTTTTATCTTGTTAACTGCAGACAGCAAAGTTGTTCGAACAGGCCTTCGGCTTCCATATCCCATACGATGCAGTGTACGGCGAACAGTGCGTCCAGAGATCATTTGAGAGGATCCCTGATTAAGATCTGTAGTAATTTGATGCACTGTTGCCCTTCTGTTGTCTTGTACCAGTCTTGCCACTCTCCGTTCTGCCCTAACATTGACTAGTCGCTGACGGCCACAATTCGCACGTTCAGACCCAGATTTTCGGCTGACAGTCCAGTCTTTAAACACTTTAACAACAGCTGCTCTTGAACATTTAACAAATTCTGCTGTTTTGCTGATACTCGCTCCATGACTCCGAGCGCCAACAATCATCCCACGTTCAAAGGCTGTTAAATCGCGCTGTTTACCCATATCTCCATAAAAAAATCACTTCTACTGTCGTGGTAAACAACCTGCTTTCCTATTTATAATGGTCTGGCCCTCTAGCAACTTCAGCGTGAAATTATAGCTAATTTGCCTACAAACGTCAGTTGGTCACAATAATCTGGCCACTCAGTGTACAGTAGAATCCATTTCTGGCAAGGACTAAATCGCCTTTGACTTAAGAGGAATGCAATGGATGTCACTCTTGTTTAAGTACTTAAAGTGACATTAAAGTCTATTTTTTCCCTCCCCCCACCCCATGTTAATGTAAGCACTTACCTTAAATGATGTCTCTTAATCCGATCTTCTCTCCTGATGTTTTCATCTGTCCCTCCAGCGGTGCGGCGGCTCTCCGATCCAGCGCTGACTCCTCTCTGCTTGCAGGCACTTTCGATCCAGCGGTGTCTGCATGCGGGTGCACGTGTCCATAGACTTGCCTTGTGTCTCTGCTCGTCTCCCGGGCCGAGAATCCCAACTGCGCATGCGCCCGCCCCAAGATGCTTTGCAGCCGCACGAGCAGTTTCAGATTCTCGGCGCGGGAGCGTGCAGCGATAACAAAGGAAAGTTTAAACCGCATTTAAAGTGGGGTTTTTTGTTTTTTTTTTACTTTTTGCCTACATCTACTGCTTGCTAGCAGTAGATATAGGCAAAAAAAACAGAGGCTTTAGAACCCCTTTAATTCAGCATGGAGGGGCAACAGATTTTTCTGTGTGTGAAAGTGGTACAAGTGTGGCTGGTTATTGTTATTAACAGTCTATAATTTTATATGGTTTCTACAGAACTATTTCAGTGATCTATAATATATATTTAATTGCCACTTTAAGCAGACTTGCTCACGCTGGCATTACAACTGGCATTTATTTTGGTGTACACCACAATAGAGCACATTGAATCATGAATCATTAGTGGATCTACCAGCAAGGAAGAAACCACTAATTTAGCACTTTTTGCAGCAAGAAAATTAGCAGTTTGTCTCATTATCCACAGAATGCTGCTTAATCTAAAAATCAGCCTATTGCAGAAAAAGGCACAGTGCTGCAACAGGGAATAAAGGCAGGCACATGTACGCTGTAATTTTATTTTCAGGGGCTACAGACAGTTGCTGATATTTATCTCTGGAGCTCTATCCCCCAAAGACAGCAGAGCTCTTTTCTAGGAAATAACTACCCCTCAAATTGTGTGCAATAATTAAAGTAAAACTCCAGGCAAATATAAAGTCACAAATGATTGCAGCTCTGTGTTTATTAATACATCATTACATCCTTAAATGTATTTTAAATGAAAACAGTCAAATCTGTTTAATCTGATTCGATATCAGGCTCTTTGTTCGTTTTGAATCTTTGCAAGCTTTATTTCCTTTTTACATATTTTGTTATGTTCTTTATAGCTTTCAAATGACAGCAGTGTTCCTTCATTTTTATATTTTTTAAACACCCTTTTCTTCTTGTTTATGGCTTTTTTACCATTGGATGTGAGCCACATGGGTTTTACTTTTAGCTTTTTAAGCCTAATGCTTACGGGAATATATTTTGACGCATGGTTGCGAACAATTGTTTTGAAATCATCTCTAAAACAACATTAAATGGACATCTCTATTATATTATTAAGTATCTTATTAACCAATAAGCATTGTGAGATAATCTCATATGGGGAAAAAATGACCACTTAATGACATTAGTATTCCAGAGCCTGAGTCCCTTGTCATTATTGTAACCAATTCTGACATTATATGGACAGTGCATGACTACAGTGCACTGCCCCTGGTCCCTCCAAATGCCTTTTTTTGTCAGGCCTGTATACATGAATACTGTTGTAGGAATTGTTCCAGTACTGTTAATATTCCTGGAAAAATCTGTTTCAGTGACTAGAAAATCTGATGAAATTCGTACTGATATGTATAACCCTTGACAGAATTAATCATAATGTGTTTAAAATATATGTAAGCAGTGCTCCTGAAAAAGCTGGGTACATCCTTACCGTGAAGATACAATTATGACTAAATAAAAGAAAATAGACGTACAGACGTAATAGACGTAAAAGAAAATTAGCGTACATATTCAGTTTGCAGCTTTTTACTGTATTTACCTGATGTTTGTGCTATGTTTGCTGTATTCATTAGCATTTGGACACGAATGGAGACACAGTGCACAGTACTTTTTGTAACTTACACAGTGTAAACATAATTCACATACAGTGAGGGGAATTTATCAAACCTGGAGCAGACAGCAGAAACCTGGAACAGCTGTACATGGCTGTGCAAGAGCTTCTCTCTTTTATTTTCAAATCTTAACTGAGCAAACTGAAGAGAGAAGCTGATTGGTTGCCATGGGCAACTGCTCCAGATTCTGTCTGCTCCAGTTTTGATCAATTACCCCTCATGAGTCTCAAAATTAGAGTGGCAATGCTTTGTGTGTTTTTTTTATATCTCCTCGTTCTTTCTCAGTTTTATAGAATTCCTTTGCACTGATCTTTATAGAACAACCACTCTTAGGAAGAGTAGCGGTGGTGTAAATTTAATTTACATTTTCAGTTACCTTATGCAAATTAGCTACTAAGTGACAAATAAAATGCTATACAGAAGATGACATTGTATTTAAAAGGAACCTGAAGTAATCATGCACAGTACCATGGGTAGCCCTACAACTCAGCATTTTCTAGTCATAAGCAACCTTCTAGATGCATCTTGGGAAATCTCTGATACCGAGTACCAATAACAGTGCTTCCACTAGCATGGAGCCGGCTTCCTGGGCAATCAAAAAGCCAGGTGGCGGGTCATTACCCACCGCCTGGCTTCTTGATTGCCCAGGAAGCCTGATCCATAATGTTCTCCCGGTTCCATTCTGATTTGGCCTACCGCCCGGCTTCCTGAATGGCAAGGAAGCCGGCTCCATGTTCCCTTGCGGATCTTCCGGTCAGAGGAAATCTCTGACCAAAAGTTCTGGTATCGGGGAAAGAATTGGAGCATTTGGGTGAGTGCAAGTACTTGCCCAATTACTTGGTATTGGCACTGATACTTTTCCGTATCGACATTCCTACTTGTAAGTATTGTATTACCCTCTTTACTGTGTTCCAATCACGCTGACAGGGTGCTGCAACGTTTCTAAAAGGTATGCCCACTGCTGTCGCTATGTCTGGTCTTGTCAAAGTAGCAATGTATAGTATCTTTCAGATTGCTCTGCGGTACATGTCATTGTTGGGTAGCAAGTTTTCTGCTTCATTGCTCTTTTGGTAGCCTGGTTCGATAGGTGTTTTTACTTCCTTTGCATCTTGCATGTGGAATTGTTCCAAAGTTTCTCCAACTTTCTGACTTTGGTTGAGAAGATAGCTTCCATCTTCTTCTTCTCACTCTCTCTCTCTATTTGAATTCCCAAATAGTATCTGAAGTTGCCTATTTCTTTAATTTCAAAGTTTTGCTTTAGTTTGTGAACTATTTTACTATAATCCCCTTCTTGTTCAAAACAGGTTATAATGTCATCAACATAATTAAGATTTATAGCCATCTGTTTTCTTAATTCCTGGAATAAAGACAGGGATCTGCTTTTCTTCTTGTAAATGCCTCTTTCATGAGTATTTTATTCACTTTCTCATTCCACATTCTTGCAGATTGCTTGAGTCTGTAGATGCTCTTTTGATGTTTAAACACAAGGTTGTGTCATTGCTCAAACCCTGGTGGTTGCTCCATGTATAGATCTTCCTTAATGTCTCCATATAGGAAAACCGTTTTAACATCTAGGTGTTTCATTTGCATGCCCTTCCCCGGTTACGATTCTAAGGAGTGTTCTGATGGTGGAGTGTTTTACGACAGGAGCGAATATTTCATCATAGTCTTCTCCAAATGTCTGGGAGTATCCCTTAGCAACTAATTTAGCCTTGTATTTGTGGATATTTCCTTCTGCATCAAGCTTCACCTTAAAAGTCCATTTGCTTCCTATAGTTCTGCGATCCATTGATTTTTCTATGTTGTCCGACGATGTTGCTTCGAGTATGCTATTTGTCTTAGCACTACAGGTGAAACTCGAATAATTAGAATATCGTGCAAAAGTAATTGCAGTAAGTGCTGCAAAAGGGGCCCAAACCAAGAACTGAGTACATATGCATGCTTGTATTTTTCAGGGGTCCGATATTGTTCTATGTACAATCCTTGTTTTATTGATTGCATGTAATCTACTTTTTTTGAGGTTGTGGATTTGGGGTTCTTGGGGTTTTCATGAGCTGTAAGCCATAATCATCACAATTATGACAAATCACGGCTTGAATGATCTTGCTTTGCATGTAATGAGTCTATCTCATATATTAGTTTCACCTTTTAAGTTGCATTAGTGAAATAAATGAACTTTGCACGATATTCTAATTATTCGAGTTTCACCTGTATATGACAGCTTGCAGGGTGGTATTTCCTTTGTCGCGCTTTGCGATTGCAAACTTTATATGCCATTTTATAGCAGTTTGGATGCAGCTCTTGTTGACTTGCAGTGCTCTGATCAGTGTCTGGGCCCATAACCTATTGGTTATGTGTTTAGATGAAGCACTGAGATCTTGAGGAATGCTAAATTAAGTTTTACTTCTTTAGCAGGACATTATTAAATCTGTATACAGGATGACAGCATCAAACAAGAGTCATTTAAATCATAGATAGAAGCATGCATATAGAAAAACTAGTATTGGCTAGACTTGCACTGCAGCGCCATCTAGTGCTCAAAAGACATGGTTATAGTCAGCAGCACAATCAGTATGCTCAGGCATCTCCAACAATTTTATGGTGGCTGTAGACCTCAGTTAGCGCTGAATGTGCAAGCACAGCACACCCTTTGGAAGATGTGTTTTTGGGTTGTTTTGTGTCCTATATATGCACAAATGGATTGCCTTGCTGTGCAGGTAAAAGTGGAAATGGAGAGAAAACACCTGTAGTATCTTGGTGAAAGGGGAAGTAGTGATCACATACATTTTCAAACCTGTCCAAATGATCTTTCACCCAGACAGGAGTGAATCGGCGGTTGATCTGACATGGGCTTGCTGTCCTTTCTGTCTGGATCAAATCATGCCTATGGCCAGCTTCACAAGTAGGAACTGGCAGGTAAAACAATATTCATCTCATATATCTTCAGTTTTGGTTCTGAATAAAAGCTCCTAATATAAATTAAATTGTAATTTATGCATGCCAGCTCTAAAGATAAATCTACAGAGACCTAACTTAATTTAGTTTAGCTTAGAGTCTTATGTTGGCCCACTTAAACAATGCTGTTTACCCTTTTGAAGTGAAGTGCTGGTACAGTGCATTCATGCAGACTTTTTATGTTGCTCGTGTATTTTACTAATATAGTATTACCAAGCAATCATTTAATAACTAACAGCTTCTGTAGGATGAGTGTTTTAGTGTCTCAGATGTCCTTCTGACAGGCTGTAATTAGCAGTAAGGATTACAATGTTTCCTTTAAAATTTCAAGTTACTTCTCTGAGTGTACGACCCAATACCAAGTGTAATGCTTTAAGGCAGGAGTAGGCAAACTCCGACTCGCCAGTGGTGCAACTATAAATCCCATTAGGCATTGCAAGATTCTAACAGCCACAGGCATGACTCCCAGAGGCAGATGCATGATAGGATTTGTAGCTGGAGGGCCAGAGTTTGCCTACCCCTGCTTCAGGGGAACATTTAAAACATCAGTGAAAAATTATTTTAAAGAAAACCTGTCACTTTGGCAAGGTAAAGTAACAGTTTCTCTTTATAGCGCATTCTTATCCTACTAATAACTTTCTTATGTTCTCCCCAGCATCCAGTTCATCAGCCAGAGCCCTTGGAAATACCAGGTACCTCCTTGGTATGTTAAAGCATGCTTTTCCGCCTCCTCCCTCTATGCATTGCACGGTGCCTAAAGCTTATCTAAACCCAAACACAGAAATGTAATATGTTGCATCTTAGCAATTGTTAAATGTGGCAGCTGCAATAGTTTTAATTTTGTTAGGCTTTTTTTCCTTTATTTTCACGTGGTGATCTGGCCAGTTATTTTTCAACTTCCTTGACCAGATGAAGCTGTCCAGCAAAGTGGCAGTAAGAGGAATGAGGCAAACCATCTAATACTTAAAGAGGTTCTTACAATGTCAGCTTTTATTCATTTATGTAGAACCTTTATCCAAAAAGGAAACAAAAACTGTTGCTTTAGTTGCTTAAAAAGTTTTAGCTAGATGTACTAACCCATCTAACACTACCCTCTCCACAAGTTGACTAAGCTGCTGTCTAAGGGTGGCTCCCTTGCTCCTCTATAGAGTGTAGCCATCTTCGAACAGGAAGTGGGTTACTGGCTGAATCACCATGCAAAAATTAAGACAATAAAGGAAGCAAATGTAGCCACTAGATTTGAGGATTGACAAGCTACAATATATTACTATTTGGTTTTGTTTTAAGATACACTTTAAGTGCCCAGTCTGTACTGTTTTCAATCCTTTCACTGCCCATCATATAATATAAATTCACACCTGATACTGACACAATTGTGAAATGGTCTGCCCATATGTGGAACAGATATAGATCTCTCAATAGTGGTCAGGGCATTCAAAGGATAGGGACCAGTATACCTATTTACATTTGTATAGTTCTATATCAGCCCATGTGACTTTATTTAGTTCTACAGTTTGGGCTCTATAATATCCACTGACTATGTGTAAAGTTCAGTAACCCAAAGGAACCAAATTTCTATTTATTATAGTCAAACCTGGAAATGGGTGACATCTGTCAGGATGCTATGAGTTGCTACTGAGTAGCTCCTTACTAAAGGAAACCTGCCATGAGAAAAAGGAGGCTGTTTTATTGACCTCATATCTGAAAATACTAATTACCTTGCTTCAGTACTTTGATTCACTTACCCAGAACATGTATGCACATAAGAATTTCTAACATTTTCTGTACATTTTCTGATCACTATAATTATTGCAGTAAGTGACTTGGAACATACTGAAGCCAGTGGCCCAGCCAGGCAACTAGCATTTTCAGAACAAGGTCAGCAATGGCAGACCCTTTATTTTTCTAATTAAAAGTTTCCTTTAAATAAGCTAGCACGTGTTTTCTGATATAGCCACATTCTATGAATAAACTTAATCTTATTGGAAATGCCTTGGTTGCCAATTCCTACTGCCTTTACAAAAGGTGCAAATTATATATTGTGGATTATGTGATACAACATATAATTCATTTTTGCTTACATCTTATGACCTTATGTTATCTTATCTTATCAATACATCACCTGTTACTAAATATTCTTGAAACAGTGAGATTTATCTGGTACATTAACTTGTGTATCTAGAGTTATTCTGTATCTGAAGTAAAAAAAAAGAGATTATAATATGGGAAACCAAAGCACAGTAGTAAAATGGTTTTTATCCATTTTTGTTTTTAAAGGGTAGTGGGTACATTGAGTACACTTACAGCAGATGTAGTTTTTAGGAATACAATATTTTTAGGATAAACATAAAGCTGTGTTGAGATTGAATTACTGAAATGGAGTTGGCACATTAAACTGGAAATTTAGTATAAAGTGCCTAAAATTCTATTTTTCATTCTGTATATAAATTGTCGTGTGCAATTAGAGTTACAGATAATTATGTTTTTGCTAAATCGGTACATCTGGCACAGGGTCTATTGGTGTGTAGAAAAGTATGAGACTGACACTTTTCCTGCTTAGTCATTAAAAAAATTTTTAGTAAGCCATCTGTTTAGATACAGACATTCCCATGTAGCTAAAGACACGTTATTTTGCCCTTAAATACTTATGTACATCAATACGATTAACCCCTATTCTCTTTCAGGGACATATATGGACATTTGACCTCACACTTGCTGCCCAAAGGTCACATCCCTTGCCTTGAAAGTGTTATGTTAATGAGCTGGACATAGGGCTCAAGGAGATATAGCTTGTGTGCAGTCAACGCTTCTATGGCAACACAATAGATCAGATAGCTTCATGAATATTGCCAGTAGCAGGGGCTGCGTGAGGAATAAGTGATCAGTCTGATGTCAGCAGCCTCTGATGCTGCAGCTTCTGTCAGGCTGCTTAGTATGGGCAGCAGCCAGAGTCAAGGAGACAGGGAGGGAGGAAAAGAGGGAGGGAATACTCTTTTTCTCTTTTTATTATGATTTGTTCCTTTTGTTCTTCTGGGCAGCCCTAGTCCAGTCCCTCCCCTGACCGGCTGCTGACTGAACTGTTCTGCTCGTCTGTTGCATTTCATACCCTCCTGCAAAGTCTTCATCATCTCATTGCTTGGCATCTGAGCAAAGACAAGCAAACATGGACCACAGGCTCCTCCTGGCACCTCTAGCACTGTCAGGATGCTGCGACTGCTGCTGATGCATTTGAGACACAGACTTCTCAGTCTGTGCACCTGAGGCAGGAAGAGGTGCTGACATGCCCCCAGCAGTGGCACATAGGGGCTGACATCAGCCAGCAGCAGAGAAGCTTTCAGTGGGGGAGTATCCTGGCAGACAATGGACAGACTGCACCCCTCTATGAGGAAGCGTCTGTACAGCCTCCCTCAGCACATCGGATCCAAAGCATCTATAATGGACGAAGAGGAAGGTGAAGAGAGAGACACCTGGAAAAAGAGCATTAAGCTGAAACCATTGCCCTCACCTTCTGCGCTTAAGATTCTTGACCCACGACCTGGAGCAAAGGATACCCATCTAGTTATGGAAACTGAAGTAGGAAAATCCCAAAGAACAAGTAGCAATGGAGACTGCAGGAGATTTACAGGTAGTCTCTCCTCCATTGCCAGCTGTGGCCGGCACCTTCATGATTCAGACCCTAGTGAAGGGAGAAGGCTTATATCAGAAGGGGACCTTAGCCCTACTGATGAGAAGTCTCCTACCATGGACACTTCAGGAGAAACAAGTGCAGGCCGTTCTCAAGCAGCTCATCCAGCGTCCCAACCTCAGAGCGCTGACCAGCACAGTACTTCTGTAAAGGTTGAAGGAAGAGAACAGACTTTATCTGGAGGGGATGAGGAACAGAGTAGTTTTATGCACAGGCAGTTTGGGGCGCTTCTACAACCTGGGGTGAACAAATTTTCCTTGCGGATGTTTGGCAGTCAGAAAGCTGTGGAAAGGGAGCAAGATCGGGTGAAGTCTGCTGGATTTTGGATTATTCACCCATATAGCGACTTCAGGTAACAAAAAGAACAAAGCCTACAATTTTGGTCAAACAAGTGTTTTTTCATATTGTTGCATAAATTTAAGAATTCATCAGAGTTTGACATGTCCCCACAATGGAATAATGATTTATTGCATAAATAAGGTTTAAATACACAGGAATCGGAAAGGATTGTGCCATTGTGTTTCATCTTTGAAAAGGGAGATCACAAGCTTTGCTTCACTGCTTTTTCTCTATAACCTTGAAGGAGTCACTTTGCTCAGACCAACTGACTAACACTGGAAGCTTCAAGATCTAATGTGCTTATCTTTAGTGTGCATGAGTGCATACATCACACCATAGTAATACCATTTTTTTGCATTCAATTTCATGAATTAGAAATCATTTTAGAGAGGTTGGGCCTAGCATTGTAAGAGGGCAGTCGCTTCACGAGGTAGAAATATGCACACTGTGCTTCTATATGAAGTATGAGGACCTGAAACACAGTCAAATAGTGTTTATATTCACGTGCATTCTTTCAGCTGCTCATAAAAAGTCTTCAAATAGATCTAACACATCCAAATCAGGAATGGGAGGAATGGGGCTGGCAACACTAAATCCAAGCTTGGCCTTTCTACACTCTCCCAAGTAACAGATACTTTTTGTCCTTCATAGTTAGATTTCACATAAGCTCATGATTTTGCAGCATCATTAGCAATAAAGTACTGGTAATTGTTCCTCAGTAAAAAAAAAAAAAAACACATCCTCCAGTTCTTCATTGAGCATTGAGTTTTGGACAGTATATGACTGAATATATTAAGTGGCTGGTCAAGACTGTTTTTTCCCCATAAATGTAAACCTCCACCAATCAGTGATTATTGTATGTATCTTAAAGCAAAAAAAAAAACCATTCATATCAGGCTTTTGCCACAGGTGTAACCAGTTATCACTATGCATTGAACCATTTGTAGGCACGGTTGCACTTTCTGAGAAAGGACAGTGGAGCAGACATTTTTAATCAGCAACAGAAAATTTTTATAAAAATGGCTTTAATTCCATATGAAAACTTTATTCTACTGTACAGGGAAACCCAAAGTGCTTAGTAGATGTACCCCTTCATTGTTTTAGGTATAGTCAATGTGAGTAAGCCTGCACCATTTACAGTAGTACCATTAAAACCAATAACATGAAATAATTTATTCTGAATATATTCATGCACTGATTTATTGCATATTCTCTGCGTTAGGGCAGGAGATTCATTGCGTGCATCCCTGTGAAAATAGCTGCAGCCTCTGTCTGTTCATAGGATTGATTGTAATCGTTTTGTGTCTGATTTTGTTTGGGTGAATGCCATTTTTGTCAATCTTACCTTGATAATAAATGAGTAGTTTTGTGTCTGAGTAGGTTGAGCTTGGCAAGCAGATGCCTGTGTCTTTAGCGGCAACAGAAGCAACAGTGTCAGAACTGCTGACTTCATAATAGCACAGCGAATGCAGCCTCATTCAAGAGAAAAATGCTACGTTGTGTTTATACGACGTAGGTTGCAGAATTATTCTTCTGTTAGAAAAGGGTATAGTCCAATGATTCATCAGAAATCAACACTGCAAAATAACTTTTTTGTTAGAAAACATAGTTCTTTTGGTGCATTGACATTATAACACCAGAACCCAACAAAAACTAAGCAAACCATTACAATGCAATGTTACTTACTATTTTGATAGAACCAAAAAAAATCTAGGGTAGTTCATTTTGTTCTAAACATATTAAATGTATAACATTCTATAGACAAATAAATTTTTGTTGTGCAAAGGTCTGCAGAGAATTGAGCCAAAATGAAATTATGTAATTAAAATATTGTATAGTAGATGGTTTACTGAAAGTAAAGGGATTGCTGTTGATAAAGTGCATAGGGAGAGATTAGTGTAGGTCTTGCACTGTCAGTCTGTTATAGTAAATGTAAACCCATATTAAATGTCATGTAGGTCGCACATTGCTGTCTATCTTAATGCTACTATGTCTTGTGGACTCCATACAGTCTGTCCCTTTTCACTTATACTGCACTGTTAACAGGCTGTATGTGTTTTTTCACTGGGCATATTTCTTAATTGTTGCTGGTTGCAATTGTTTTTTCAAAGGCCTTTTTTAAAAGTGAACCTTCCATGAAAATGGTATGTCTGCTCTTTCAAAAGCACCCACCTCTCCATGTCAAATAATTTGCAAAGGCTATTTCAAAATAAAGCTGTTGCTAAATGAATAAAAAAAATAGCCGCCTTGTTTCGGCTTGTGAGGCTTCCGGGAGGCATGGGTGATGTCACCGAGCCTCGCAGCTGCCTCCTAAGATAGCTGTGTGCTTAAAGTCCCACTAGATTGCACTCCAACCCATTACAGTGCACATCTATCCCAGAAGATAGTGGTATAGTAAAGTTTTTTTTTTTACATCTACTTTAACAAACTATGCTTGTGTCCTTTGAACTGCAGTGCTGGTGTACATTTTCTCATTTTCTTTTGTGCCACAGATCTGCACAACCAAAAATACTTTTAAGGACCAACACAACACAAACACATTACATTCCACATGATGGTGGAGGGCAGGGATGAATTTCTGTGCAAAATAATTAGGACTGGGTACTTGGCACTGTGGTGTAGTTTCTTAGGCTTCTTAAAGTGTGGGTCGCAACCCCATGTGGGGTCGCGCAAGTGAATGGGGGGGGTCGCGATCTGAATCCCGGCCAGGGCTGCCATCAGAGGGGCATGGAAAGTAATTGTATGCAGCGCGGGGGAGGCCCAGGCTCCAAGCAAGATGGGTTTTTTTTTTAGTTTAATATGTGCGGTGCAATTACTACGGTCCCCCCCCCTGCACTTGGTACCTTCCTGACCACGTATCGACCGACGCTGGGGGGAGAGATACTGTCCGATGCTGGGGTCACACAAAAATGTCCTCGGCCGAAAAGGTGTCACGAGTGGAAAAAGTTTAAGAAGGCCTGGTTTAGACCATAAACTCACAGAAGAGGGCTGATTCCATAGCTGAGATGGGAGCAGCTGCAAAGCTAGCAGTTTTGCCAAGCTGGCATTAGGACATGGGCGTGATATGAGATTATTTTTTGTTCCACTCCAGAGCAGATAAGCAGATACAGTAAAAATGTCCAGCACTGCAGAGCTCTGTGGACCGGTCTTGGAGATAGCAGTGGCATCGACCTATGGGGCAGTGTTGCCAAATGGATTAGGAAGGCTACTCCTTCCGGTCCTCTGCAAGCTTCCCCTGGACAAAATTCTTCCTCGCTATTATTCGTCTTCCTCAGAACATTCCTCCTCTTCAGTTAGTGACACCCACAGGTGCCTTATTATCCACATTGCTGGAACCCACTTCACAGTAAGCTCCAGCTGGTGGAACATAACTGCCTCTTGCTAGTCCTTGCCTGATATCCCCCAACTCTTGTGTGGCTGAATCCTCCTCTCTCTCTATTGTCATAGTGCTATCTTCCTCATCCTCAATATCTAAAGAAGGAATGATTGTGCATGACCAAGATTAATCTCCTGCAGCAAGTGAGCGGTCATGTGATCAAATAATTCTGCCTCATAGCATGTTTGTGGGGCTATGGTGGGATTAGCAGAAAAGGTTGGGGGAAATGGCACATTAGCAGCACTTGCAGACATCTGGCTGCTCTGCACCTTGAAGTTGGAAGAAGAAGGGCTTTGTCGCCACTTTACTACCTCCTGCACGTGCTGGTGCTGTATAGTATGGTCACTCTGAGATAGAAAATGTAGATGTGCCCTGACTCTTGATGGAGCAGCTTGACCATCACTTTGTCCTGCAGCTGTGGCAATTGGGGTAAATATGTGGTGCTTTGGTGCACACTACTTTATCACACAAGTATGCGTTGACATTTTGCAAATGAAGGGCAGATTTGCCTGTGTCACCAAAAAGTGTAGACAGTGAAGAGGGGGTGTAGTGCAAAGAGGCTTGGACAAAGTGGGGCTCAGACCACTGGACTTGACGGGTGGTTAAATTGTAGCTTTTTTTGTAGTTCCAGATAGCACTTGGTCCTCCACTGCTATCTGGAGCTATACGGTCCAGCCACCATACAATATTTGTGACTATTGTCTCTTAGTAGTACACTATAATGTTTATTGAAAAATCAAACTTGCCTGGTCTCCCTCTTTTTATTTTGGCCTAGCCCTGCGGTTTAACTAACTGTCCAGCAAATGATTTGTTGCTATTGTCTCTCAGACAGTATAATCACATTTTTATTGCAAGATAAAACCTTTCTTATCGCTTTCTTTTTGCTTCCTTTTTAAAGTGCTCCCATACTGTCTTTGGGCAAGCCAAACTCTACCAAACACATACCTGTAGTCTATATTTTGAATATTTTGGGAATAGTTGAGGATACAGTGACGGGGGCATCACTGTTTGTGCACACATATGAAGTTGAAGACTTTTTGGGGGTTTTTTTAGGAGTACACATTCGTATTTTAGATCTGTTGTGGCTGCTATTTCCACCAATCAATACAGTGAAAATCGTACTGTTCAGTAACATAAATACAGTTCAAAGGCATTTCTCAAGCATGTAAGGCCTGGTGTTTTTGGCATGTCTCCCATGAAGCATTAAAATCCCCCTCTCCCTGCATGAAAAAGGTTTAATGGATTTCATGCAGGATTTAACAACAACCCCCCTCCCCCTTGAATTGTACCTGGACATATTCATTCATACCGGTTTTTGGGGTTGAATTCACTATAAATGGTGATCTTATGATATATAGACCTTAGTATTTTTATATCATGTTGTAATGATCGCTTTATAGACCTGCTACAACCCAATTATCTGTGTCAACAAAAAATACAGCACAAGGGAGTTGTGTATGGTCACCTTCTTACTGTTAATGTATTATTGCTACATAGCCTGTTTTAGATTGTAACAAACACAGTCAAAATGTAATCTTCTTGTACAGTCATCCACACACAGTCGTTAGACTCTATCATGTATTAGTGTATCACAGTTTACTCAACTATTGTATTAGCAATAAAACTGAACAAATGCAATGGTTTAATTTAACAAAGCATTAGGTCATAAGTTTAGGCATGCACTAATTATTTAGGAAGAAAGTGAAGGGTGGTGGTCATCTACAACAACCCCCCCCCAACCACACACCCACACCCACACTACCAGCGTCTAAGTTGCACGATTAGCATATTTTTACAGCGTTAAATTCTACAATTGGTACCTAGTGCAGGAATTATCATGGAACTCCACTGAGCAGTATTACATCAGCTTGGACTTTATCATCCAAACCGTTTAAAAAAAGGGTTAACTAGATTTATTTACCACATTCAGAAGGATATGTATACCCCATTGTTTTGAGTGAAAAAAATTACTAAACATGTCTTTTTTGATTTTATTTTTCAATTAATACCACTGATAGGCTGAGATTGTAGAACTCTAAGGTCAGGTCACAGTAGGGACCTCTGTGACCCACGTTCCTAAGCCTTGGCACAGTGAACCTCATTAAGACACCATTCACACCCGTGCTCTACTTTTTTTCAGCGCGGCGCATAAAAAATGCATGCTCACACACGGCAACGCAACACAAGTCATTACAGTGAAGTATGTCCATTCAGGATATGTTACTTCACATAAAGCTTGTCAAAAAATCTTTAAAAATGCGACGGAATGCAAGGGATCAGAAGAAAATTGGAAGGTACAATCAATGGACTCTCCATGCACTTGCCGTTTCCATTCCGATTTTGGTGTGAATGCACCCTTAAGATGATTTTTCTATGATCTGCAAGCAATTATTCACATTCTCCCTTATAGTTACACATCTGAATTGGGAAAATTATAGTTGGAATTTTAAACAATGTGGATGATTCTTCTTTCAAGCATTTTGATTAATTAAGCCCACACGTGTAGGATCACTGCACTTCTGCCCTGCCAGCAGTTACAAACCACTCTGAGGGTTGGTGGCCTGTATACAATGTGCTGGCAGAACTGGCCACATTCAGTAAGGTCGTGGCTGAGTAGAGACAGGCTGATATAGCACAGTTAATATATAAAAATTGTAGATACAGGTTAGGTGCCATATGGTAGGTGCTACAATGTTCATTTTGCTTTACTTGAGTGCATAGCTGATGTATAATGAGCTGCTTGGGGGTTCACAGGCTGGGTGCAGTGCGCTGTTAATGGAGGGCACTAGGAGAGTGGATGCCATGTGTTTCTTAATGAGTCCATAAGCTTTGAATCATATGCTGCTGCAGGCTGAGCGCAATATGGCCCTGTTAGCTAATACTGGCAAATAGTAAGTAGAATGCTAAAGTATTTGCCAGAAGATTTAAATGATCTTCTTTTTGCAAACTTCTAGGTATTTTTATATGCCTTTTTTATGCATAACTAGTGAAAAGTGCCTCTGCATTGAGTTTCCTGTTCTCATGTAGTCAAATTCTTTATTGAAGAAGCCAACTTAAATGGAATCTCTGTTCCATTTAAGTTGGCTTTTTAAATGGAAGAAGAATAATCACATATGGATTATTTTTCTTAAAGGGGAATTTCCTTTTCCTTTATTGAGAAGATGCCTAATCACATACCCAGTAATGCTGGTCACACAAGCTGAAGACAAAAACTTTTTGAATAATAAAGTGACATAAATAGCTATGACAATATTTGTGAGACAATTTAATTAGTCACGGTGATAATATATGAGAAACAAATACCGTATTTTTCGCTCCATAAGACGCACTTTTTTCCCCCCAAAAGGAGGGGGGAAATGTGCCTGCGTCTTATGGAGCGAATCCCGACGCCCGAGACATGCAGTTTCGGGCGCCGGGCGAGTAGTAGGAGCCACTGCTCGTTTAACCCCTTCATGACTGAGCTTGTTTTTAGTTTCTGTTCGTAAATGACTGACACACTTTTGACATTTTTGCTGTGTGATTCTTCCACGTCAGTAATATACTTTCTTACAAAGTGCACCCACACATATTATATATTGTTTTTTAGAGGACAGATAGGGCTATATATTTATATCACATATGTGTGTTTAACGCCTCACTTAGGACAAATACAAATAAAAAAAAGAGGAAAAAACGTAAAAAAAAACTTTTTTTCCCAGTTTTGATTTGTAGTATTTTTTGTAACAAAACCAGCACAGCTAAAAAAAAATGCAATACATACATTCATTTATTTGTCCCTTATTTTTAATGTTTTTACACTTTTCACTATTTTTTTACAAATCGAAAATTTAAACACCAAATCAAAAATTGCTGACTTTCTTTAAGCCCACCTTTGATCTGTCATGACTGTTTTTAAAAAGTGACAGATCAAAAATGGGATTAAAGGAAAGCAATAGTTTTTTAAAATATCTACTTGTCAATAAAAAATTGTTTCCTTTATGTGAATGTGTAATTGGAAATATTGTATAAAATATATTTCTTTCCTTTTCATGGAAACATAACTTGTATAACAATAGTTTTCATTGTTCGACAGAATTATTAGCCGTCAGGTAGCATAGTGTGTGTGAAACAAAACTATTATCACAAATGGTTCTCTAAAATCCAATTCTTGAGATATTCCTATGTTAGGATTTTAATTTGGGGCCTTTTGTCTACCATTGGTAAATGACAAATAGTATGGTTGGAGGAAAAAAAAGTGTTTTCTTTTGCTATTTAATATTGTATTTTTAATAGGATAGTCAAAGAGAGAAAATTGCATTTAAGTTGGTAATCAATAAAATACTGAACAAGGTGGGTACAGAAACATATGAATGTTAGGCAAAGTTAAAAAATGAAATTGTTTGAAGAGAAACTAAGAGATAATAAACAGAAATATATTTTAGAAAATAATCTAATAAAGAATCAACATGGGTTCATGAAAGATGCATCCTATCTAAGATAATCAATCCAAATTAAAATGTGGATGCTATATATACTGTTTATCATATATGAATTTCTGCAAAGCATTTCATTGGTCTGATACGGTAAAACAAAAGTGCAAAGTTTTGCATGTAAAAAAAAAATCGCTTGACAGCGCACGCACATTTACACCTAAATCACAAAAGTTTGTGTGTGCATAAATTGAACATGAATGAAGTATACATTTATCATGGATATAGTTTGCAGGGGAGTATTTTTCTACTCAAACTGGCATGTCTGCACACATTTCTCACACTTTTTAGCAAGGAGGAACCATTAATTTTCTTTTTAAGTCTCAGGGAACCGCTGCTAAAACCACAGCTAATGGTACATTAGTGTGATCACTAAGGGGGTTACTCACAAAGCTGCCGAAGGCAACCGAGTGAATAACCCAGCCAAAGTGAAGTGAGCCAAACGCTGTTCGGCTAATCACTGGCTTGTACGGCTGATTTCAGCCATACATCAGCTAAAATCAGCCATACATCAGCTGCCTTTGGTCAGCCGAACATGCTCTGTATGTTCGGCTGAGCTGAAGTGCAGCAGGACTTCGACTCAGCCGATCCAACATCTGGATCGGCTGAGCCGAAGCTCCGGCAGCTCACTCGCTGCCGTTCGCCCCTAATCTCATAGAGGACAAACGGCAGTAAGTGAATAGCCGAATGCTGCCGAGCAACATTCAGCTCAGTTATTCTGCTCTGTAGCTCCGAAGTACCGAGCAGAATAGAAAATCAGCAAAATTAATTTTAAAAATTTGAAAAATTATTTAAAAAATGTAAGTAGGAAAATTAAAAATAAATTAAAATCGTTTAAAGAAAAAAAAAGAAAATTTTAAAATAATTTTTAAAAAGCCTTTTGGCCGGCACCTGCCAGAGTCTTCTAGCAGGTCTTGGACAATGAATAACAACTGGGCGGAGCCGGCTGTGACGTCATGGCCGGCTCCACACAGTTGTTGTTTAATGACAGATCAGCGTCCCTGGGTCATTTGGGGACTCTGATCTGTCATTACAACTGGGCAGAGCGAGCCATGAGATCACGGCTGGCTCCACCCAGCTGTCATTTGCATGGAGTTTGGTTGGCTTCGGTCTATACCTAGTACCTATATAACTCCCAGGGCATATCATTTTTTTAAAATATATCACCAGTACACCGTGGTCAGATATTCAAAAAGTGATAATTTTATCGATGCACACACATCTTTTCACATTGCAATGTAACAAGATGCGTGCACATCAATAAAATGATCTTTTTGAAGATTTGACCACAGTGTGCTGGTGATATATTTTACTACCTAGTACCTACATGACACCAAGGGCATATCATTTTTTGAACACCCCTTGCTCTATACATCAAAACATTTTCAGTAATAATCTTAAAAATGTATAATGACAACAGAAAAAACAGACAGTAAATATTGTAGTGTTCTCTAACATTAATGGTCAGTATAGAAGTTAACTCTTGCAGTAGTGGTTAGTGGAACATTGCCCCTCTGTGTTGGTAGTAAGTGTACCTAGGAGGTCAATTTGCTTACTGCTCAAGGAACCCCTAGAATCTTCAGGAGGAACCCTAGTGTTCCACGGAACCCTGGTTCAGAAAGGCTAAACTATAGGGTACAGTGCCAGAAATTGTGCAAAGCGATGAAAAGGAGCAGAGTGTTCCAGGGTGGTGATTTATGGCCTCTCATGGATGTAGCTAGATGTCCAGGAGCCATGGTAGGAAAAGCCGAATCATGCACACGGCAAACCAGGGAGGAGCATAGGGCCTGAAAGATGTCCAAGAGCCCTGTCTGTAACGGTCATGCTCTTGCAGTAAGCTGTGCACCTACCTGCCACTTTACAAGGAAGGACACACTTGTAGGCAGTTGCGTATCATTGTGCCATGCCATTACAGGCAGTGAAAGTGGATTCTTTGTACCTATTGCAATTTTTTTCAATGTCAATTGGAAAAATAATCGGGACCACTTACGTTCTATGGTACGATGGGAGATGACACAGCCGTATCATCTCACCCCATGCCCCGTATGGGAAATGCACGGTAGTGCTAACAAGGCACATGCTTCTTACAACGTGCTGATGCCCGGGTGTCTCAAGGTACATACGGATTGAATATTAAGCCGAAAGAGCATAGACATACCTGTTCTAACTACATATGTGCCATGTTGGAAGTTATTGCGTATGAAGGTCATATGTGGATGGTCAGACGTGCCTGCTCTATGTATCTATGCGTGTATGTATTTTTGTACTTTTTGTATTGAAAACCAAAAATAAAACTCTTATTATTTTATTTTTTTTAAACAATCGGGACCAAAGCTCGTCAAGGGCAACATTCTGCTTTAATCTGTCTGTTAGCATGGTGTCTGCATTACCTACCAAATTAGGCAAAATAATATAAAACAGAATAAACTTTGCAAGACAGATGATGAAGGGAAAAAAAACCCTAAAGAATTAAAAACATAATTAAAAACAAACGTATACATTTTGAATGCAAGAAATGCATGACCTATTTCCATGCTGCATAGTCCACCTTGTTTCAGCCTTGACTACATCAACTATAACACCCCACAAAATACTTTATGATGATACATAAATAGAAGTGTAACTTATGCTTAACTTTAAAACTTAACTCTAAATGCCAATTTAACTTATATAATAACTAATATAACTAGTTATTATATCATTAACTTATATAATTAACTTGTATAATAACTAATATAACTTACCAGCGAGCCAACCTTGTGAATACTGAAGCTCTTTCTAAACTTCCATAAAAGCTCTATGTCACTTGTCAGCAAGCAATGATTGCCTGCTTTCAACAGATGGAACATTGCTGTCTTGATTTCACCCATAACACCCACTTTAGCACCTGAAAATGAATAAATCTGCTACAAAACGTACATGTTCGCTTAGCTTATGCAAAATTGCATGTGCAAACCTTGTCTCTAGTGCAAGAAACATAAGTAACAATGGGCAGTTTAAACTGTTATAAAAATTAAATTATACCTAAAGCCATTTTTTTTCATTTTTGATAGAGTAGGAAATTAAACCCGTGACAGGGCTTTTTCCCCATTTCTTTTACTGGAGAAATGTTCCTTTACTTCATGTGCTGTTGAAACAACAGAAAGCGAGAAAGTGAGGTAAATCCCTCCATTTGTCACAGGAATAAGTTTTCTCCTCCAAATCCTGTTCTGGTAACAACTCTAAATCTTAGATTTTTCGTTCGCTTGTAGTGCCAGTAGCAATGGTCACTAGGACAAATACAGAGTATGCATCTTTGCAGCAGTGAGAAAGGCAGCAAAAAAATGAAATTGGTCTGTCTTTGTATGGTTAAAACTGAACGGAGGCGAATGAGGTTTGACTATTTACTCTGGCTCATTATGGCTGATAATATATGATTACCACTTGTAAGTAGTTATGCTATAAAAATAAAATCTATTTTTGAGATATTAACTATACAATACAACTGTTGGCAACTTTTCCTCCAGGGAATGTGTTGTATTACATGCCCTAGAGTGGATACTGACCTGCCAAAGTGATAATGAAACAGATACCAAAATGTATTGTCATTATTGTAAACAGCACTGTATATCTCCAGTTGCCTGCTGGGGATCTTATAACCAAAGCCATTTTCTTGCAAATATTTTGTTTCCATTATTCAGATTTCTAGATTTGTGTATTTTATGAATGATAGCCTACACATGTAAATTCTTGAAGTTGAGTTCCTGTACAGCAAAGTAAAGCTGGCAGTGTCTAGCTGGAAGCATAATTGCATAATTATATCTTAACAGCTGCAGGCACAGTCCTTTATTACTAACCTTCCAACTGCACAGCAAAGTGTGCCACTTAGAGTGTCATTGCTTTGCTTGTGCTATTATGGAGATGCCCAATGGAAGTGAGCTGGTCAGTCAGCTGTGGTATGTGTGACATCAGATATCTTCAATGGTTTTGTTGCCTATGAGAATGTCATAATAAAAAGACAAAATCTTCGTATGTATGGTTATATACATACTTTACTGGCTCTACCTGGCTGACTCCATGAACCCCTCCTTCCGATCCCCATATACATTTAGACCCACTAATGACCTCCCTCATTTTCCACGCTAAACCTTTTACCACCACCAGTTACCCTAGCAATTCCCCGTTACACTGTGAGAATATGTATAACGTATAATGCTGCAGGTAATGCTCTGGTTCGTTCATATTTTAATAGTATTCAGGTTTGAGTTTTTAGTCCTTGCCGTATTAAGAGTACGGCTCTGTTTAAAGACTTGAATATTTGACTAAATGCTATTTTTGATACTTTTCTTTTTATCTTCTGTTTGAAGATAACCTGTGCCTATTCTGGTATCCCTCCTTCAGTCTATGTATGGGACGATGGCTTCATTACTATGGATTCCTTCCTCCTTAAGCTGTGTATCATTTGGCTTCTTGTTAATGTTTGCAACTTTGTTGTATGACTCTTTTATTGTGACACTGCTCACTAACTTTCAATAAAACTTATTGCTACAAAAAAAAAAAAAAAAAAAATCTGGGGGGGGGAAAGGGTTGTGGTGGGG
>NW_017306365.1:57391-72350 GCF_000935625.1 Nanorana parkeri
TCCTACTATATATAAAAAAAAAATTTTTGAGAAAAAAAAAAAAAAAAAAAAAAAATCTGGTGGAGAGTAAAGGTTGTGGATGAGAGGACTATTTGCTGAGTAAAGTGACTTTTAAGCTGATAAAGTATTCTGTAATGGAGGAGGTGTTGCTTGGCCTCTTGTTCCCTGAGGTCTAATCTCTTATTTTGCTAGTCTGTGCATATGCAAGAAGTGTCCGAGTCCCTTGAGCCCACCAGAGCCAATGTGTGTGAATGCAATTAAATAGCAAATCACTGCACAGTATCAGTTTCATATTACCATACAGTTTCTAGTTATGTGATTAACTAAAGTAATACAACTGTGACTGAATACCTTTGGATTACAAGCCACCACAATGCAGGGATCTACTGGCAAACAACAATCTGTGCTAGCATTTCTCTGACCTAAGTATAATGCTCAAACATAAGTAAAGTAAGTACAGACTGATGCATGATCACTGTGTGATTGATTCGACCACTGTGACCAAACAATGGAAATTTCCCCAACTTTATGCATTTAGTTGAAAACTGACAGCATTCAGATCTGGCCATGATTATTGTTCAGAACACACAGATGTGGATACACACATTATGTCGTTTATATTCAGAGAAATAGGAATGAAGCTAGCAAGTTCATTGTGTGCAATCTCTGTACATAAATACTTTGCACAGTGACTCAATGGACAACAATTTTTTTTCTCCAGTTTTGCTGGACTTCTCCAATATTTCATATTGATAACTTCTTTTGTGTACGAGACTAAAGCTGGGTACACATGGAGAGATTTTTTTTTAATTGAGCCTCAAGGCTGGAGAAAATAGATCTGACAGATTCCTCCATCCATGCTAACAGTGTGGATGAACCAATCTCCTGCTGTTGACATTCCACCTGCTGCTGTCAGAATACCTGTGCTTGCAGGGGGTTGGCTGGCATCACTGTTCGGCCGATAATTTTCCAACATGTACTTTCTACAAAGGTTGATTTATTAATTGACCCTTATTGAGACCTGATTCTGCCTGTGTACCAATGTCTAGTTCACAAAACTTCGTCAGAAGGGGTAGGAAGATTGTAGCACATGGAAAAAAACAGAGAGAGTTCTACAAATGGCTTGACTTGAAACCTCAGTAAAGTTAAGCTGAAAGCAACCAGATAGTAGAATATGCCATATTAGATTAATATTACATATTAGATAGATATTACATTTTTTTAATTTAATTAGATAATAGATATGTCATAGTAGAAGTTGAAGAAGAGAGGGACTCTGGGATAGAGTGGATCCCTGAAGTAGTCTAAACTAAAGCGTTTTGGAGAGCCTACAACACAACAGACTCTCCGGTGAAGCTGCGGGCTAGAATGATTCATGGACAAGTAAATCCAGTCACCCCCATTTCTCCTTCCGTTTCAGTGGGAAGATGAAGATTATATGTTTGTATACACTGGATAGAAGACACTTCTACCCAGTGTACACAACCATATCTCCAGAATAGAAAAGCAGACTTTAACCTCAACTTTTGAGATGGCAAGAGCTGTTCTCCAAGAATAAGTTAAACATGGGGTGTGCAAAGTGTACATCATCTTCAGCATAACATATGTCTGAAAGAAGACAAACCCTTTCAACAGAGATCTCGCTGAATCTTGCTTGGAGGTCTGTAAGAATCAAGAGAGTAAATTGCAGGGTTGAAAAGAAACTGGGGTTAGTTGAGAATCTCAGAACCCACATGCATCTCCCATAGTGGTGGTCCAGAAGAAAAACAGCTCAATCAGAATGTATATTGACAATTGTAGTTTGAACAGGAGAAATATTCCAGATCAATAAACCACCCCATGAATAGAGGATGTACTTTAATGTTTGTAGGGGGCCAAGTGGTTTAGCCTGGACCCGAGTAGTGAAAACCACTATATCCCCATGCATCCTGAAGATCCCGTGGATCGCCTTTTATATGCCCACTAACCTGATATTAATTTGAAAGATTGCCCTATGGTTGGACCCCTCAATAATCTAATGGGGAATGATGAGGATGGCTCTAAGCCATCTGACCCCATTCATCAAGTAAAAAGGCCTAGACAGTCTTGATAATGGATACAAGAAGAATGTAGCAGCTAGTGTAGCCTATTTCACATCCCTCTCTTAGCCCATGCTGATTCTTCATTAATGCAAGTAGAGAGGGACTCAGTGGAGTGTTGTATCAAAAGCATGATGGATATCTGAGACCTATTGCCTTTTTAACCTCACCCCGCCAAAAAGACTTATCCCATTCACAAAATACATTATTTTTGCTCAGTTAGCTGGCCTTCCTGTGTATCAGATTCAAGCAGTGGGGAGGATAGGGTCTTTGAATTCTTGGCATGGCAGCAACCTTTTACCACTGAGCAGTGTGGTTGCCCACCCAGACCAAGATACCTCCAACCAATTTACTCTGTTTAAGGCGAAATCCATCACAGGAACCCCTTACGGAAGAAGAAGATGAAGACAAGTGGAAAGAAGAATTATCACCGGGGTGGCTTTGGAAGTCTGTTCCCACTGTTGTCACTTTATCTGCTGTTGAAAACTACTGCAGAATGTTAAGAGCTGATGCATCAAAAATTGTACCAAAATCTTGAGTTTAAAAAGCAAAAAGAAGTGCCTTTCAAACCTGAGAAAGAAGCGGAGACATAGGGCCAAGGCAAAACATTTTCTTCACCACCTCCGAAAGTTACAGTGGAACACCCCATCAGAAAACCTTCTGATCCTAAAAAGTAAAGTCAGGCTACAGATCCAACCTCCTTTGTGATTGACATATGATTCTTTAGGAAACAGTTCAGAAAAATATATAATCCACTGTACACATTTATGCAGACACTGCCAGTGCATCAGTCAGGAAACAGTTAACGGGCTAGTCAACACTGGTAATGGTAGAAGAACCCAAAATTTCCAGCAGCTTCTAAGGGGGTGGTTGCTACAAGTGTAAGATGCAATGAGCAGTTTGTGCCAAATGTACACTGGTCAAGTGTGGCCAGTCCTTATTCTTATTGTAAATTTGACTGATTCTTTGTATGTCTGTCACACATGTGCCTTATTTTGCTGATTGTGCAAGAATGACTATAACTATGCAAATGTATTGTTAGTTTTACCCAATCACACAGATGGAAATGTAGGCATGTTTCGAAATGTTAGGGAGTATCTGGTCAACATAATTTTTTTATGTCTCTTTTTTTCCTTTTTTTTGTCTTTTTTCTGTGGTTGATCTTAGTCTGTCAACTGTAAAACTATTGCATAAATGCAGCCAGCATTGAACAAAAATAAGTATGTGTGTCTTTCATGATATGAGAATATCCTTTTTTATGCAGTGTATTAGTAAGCAGTGAAGAATGTTTACTTTCTTGACTGTGTACTTTTTACAGTGCAGCATTTGAACAGACCTGCAAAGAAATTATTATTGCGGGGGCAGATGTTTACTGATTTTTTTCCCTGAGAAGTCTGAGTAAGTCTCCTAGGGAAAACATGTCACAAGAGACCTGTTTACTGAGCATGTGCTGGAGAAAAAGCTATGAACAGCTGTCACAGCTCAGCATTCTCCTGCAGATTAAATACTTTCTGATAGGAATAAGACCAGAAGACACGTCCACTCTGAGATGCCATTAGTGGACATATGTGTGCTAGTGATATATATGATATTGTTTGTAAGTTGGACAAATATTTATGGATGCTAAGGGTTATGTATGAAAGCACCAAACTATTTGTCCACAATAAAAATCCATTTTGTATTATAACTTTGCAACTGTGCCAGTTTTATAATGTTCTGGTAAAAAGTGTACCAGCAGTAAAATAGACATTGCATGGACAAATTAAACTGTTGCTGGGTAAATAAATATAAACAGACTGAGATCAGGTGTTTCCTCAAAGTAGGTTATCAAATAAAAATAAAACTTAATGCAATGAGTACAATGTTAGTGATAAAAGCGCTAATTTTTTCTCGTATGTTATAGTACCTCAGTTAGTGTAATGTTTTTCCAGGTGAATCAAGTTAATTGCAGGTAAATAGAACCCATGCACTGTAATTTTGAAGCAAAAAGGACAGCATTCGTACAGGTATTTATTATTGGAACTTCCATTCTAAGCAGCAGCCCATGAAATTGTGGTCTAAGAGGACATATCTGTGCATGTGCACTGTAATAATCCTAGCAACATGTACATTATGGCTCTTTCACTTTTAAAGCATTTTTAGAGTCACTTTTAATAAGATCAGTGCGCAGATTACATTTTTTTGTTCCTACATGAGGTGTGTGTATAAAATTGCTAATACCAGTTAGATAGACTTGAGGTTGCATGAGTGCCACAAAGGGAATTTGTGAGACTCTTGGGATCCAGCCCCATTGGCATGTTTGAATGGGGCATAAAAGCTCCTGTATTACAGTCTAAATAAGTATCAAATCCAATAAATATGTGATGCACAAGCCTCATAAACAAAAAACATCCTTTACCCTCCCTGTCTGTGCCAAATTCTCCTTCATTTATGTCTCATACGCTTCCCATACCAGACAGCTCACAGTGGGAGGGTTTCTGCAAAAGAGGCAACGCTGTCAATCTAGAAAGTAGTGGGCAAAACTAGGTGTGGCTATGAGCTTGTGAATCAGCAGTAACAATGGTGATAGCCACGCCCCCTGGAACATTCAAAAACGATCTTGTAATGTATCTTTACTACTATTTTTCGAGGTGTCAAATTAATCCCATCTTCATCCATCAGGATAAAAAAAATGGCATCCAGCATAACACTGCCCCATAACATAGGCTGTAGATGTTTCGCATCCAGTGCCCATGCCAATCCAACTTGAAGGGGCTGTGATAGACTGAATACACATTTAATGCTTGATTTTTTTTTCTAGTCTTGACTGTCAGCATAACTCAGGGAGGGCTTAGCCAGAAAAGACAAAATAATGTATGGCTGTCTTTTCTACAAGAAAGGTAATGGATTGCTGAAGTGCATTGATTGCGATCTACAGAATGACAGGTTTCATGTGATCCTGGAGCAACTCACCTCTACCATCTATGTGACTTACTACTGTACACAGACCACTACTTATCAGCTTCTCAAATTTTTTTTACCCCTTATTCTAAAATGTGTCTTGTTTAAAATGACACTGAAATTATGTTTCTGCTACAAAGCAAGCCTGCTTTTTTCAGTTGTATGCATTTTTTAAATCAAAAGTAAAATAGAAAATAACAAACACAACCATTAAAAATTAAAATAAAACATTAAATATCAATGGTAAAAAAAAGGGTACCCCTTCCATCTACATATTAATACTCTGTTACACTGTTTTTACACTGTTATTATCATGTAATAATACTCTGTTACACTGTTTTACTCAATGACACGTGCAGACATATCTGCAAGCATCATTTTACACAGGAGTGGCTGCATTTTGACAGCCACTCATGCTATGTAATTTATAGCAAATACCAGCTGTCTTTGTGACCAAATTGCCGATAATAGTGGTGGAGGAGCAACTGCAGGGAGAGAAGAGCAGGGTGTAAGAGATGCGCTTTAGAATCTTTGTTGAAGTTTTGTAGGACATATTTAATATGCCTAATGTCATCGAATGGTTAGGGCTTTTTGTCTTCTACTGTGAGGAGAACTTGTCAAAAGTTCCCTTAGGATCTGTACAGCACATGTTGAGAATTTCTGCCCTAGACTGCATTATCTTTCTAAATCCTTTTCCTTTTGTGTCACTGTGTAACAAATGTGTATATCTAGTGTATAAGAGGCACTAATAGATGAAAGACTCTTATTAATCTCTTACCACAATATTATTTTGAGGAAGCTCCCGAGAGATGTTTATATTTCCCTGTGATCGTTTACAGGGAACCTCTATCCACTGTAATCAGGTAAGGAAACACAGTAAATAAATAGTAGTCTAGTCCCAAAGAGATCCCCCTTAAATGAGCCATTTCTCCCATTGCTGAAATAGTGTTTTTTGTTATAGTCCGGTTGGTTAGCCACCACTAATATGGCAGCCCTCAGTTTGTTATAGGCCAAGAAAACTGGTCAACAGCTGCATGTGTCAGATACTTGCTACATCACTTATATGGTAGGCTATTTTGCTTGGTGATCATCAGACAGCAGGAGTTTTGATGTACAGGTGAAACTCGAATAATTAGAATATCGTGCAAAGTTCATTTATTTCACTAATGCACCCATTTTATTCTAAATTTCTTCCATGAGTTTACCCACAAATGTCCAGAAACAGACAAAGGAACAGTAGACAAAAACAAACCAAAAAAAGTGTATATTTATATACAGTCTTTGTGCCACAGAAGAGACTTACTGCTTACTGCATACAGTAGAGTATCTGCTTCTCCTTGCATTCTTATAGGACCAAAACCAGATTGTTGTGATAGAATTAAGTACATACCTCTTTGTCAGACAATGCTTATCCATTTACAATGAACAATGGCTGAGAACCTGTGTGAGGCCTGACATTTGTAATGTGTCTTGGCTAGCTCTTTCATAATTCTAACAATCAGCCACACTAAGCATTCATGTTTACTGCTATTCAAACAAGCAGAGTGAGGAGGAAGGTGGCCCAGACAGGCACTGCTAGCACTGAACATACACTATATTGCCAAAAGTATTGGGACACCTGCCTTTACACGCACATGAACTTTAATGGTATCCCAGTCTTAGTGCCTATGGTTCAATATTGAGTTGGCCCACCCTTTGCAGCTATAACAGCTTCAACTCTTCTGGGAAGGCTGTCCACATGGTTTAGGAGTGTGTCTATGGGAATGTTTGACCATTCTTCCAGAAGCGCATTTGTGAGGTCAGCTACTGATGTTGGACGAGAAGGCCGGGCTCGCTGTCTCCGTTCTAATTCATCCCAAAGGTGTTCTATCGGGTTGAGGTCAGGACTCTGTGCAGGCCAGTCAAGTTCCTCGACCCCAAAATCGCTCATCCATGTCTTTATGGACCTTCCTTTGTGCACTGGTGCCCAGTCATGTTGGAACAGGAAGGGCCCATCCCCAAACTGTTCCCACAAAGTTGGTCTTTGTATGCTGATGCCTTAAGTTTTCCCTTCACCAAGGGGCCAAGCCCAACTCCTGAAAAACAACCCCACATCATAATCCCCCTCCACCAAACTTTATACTTGACACAATGCAGTCAGGCAAGTACCATTCTCCTGGCAACCGCCAAACCCAGACACGTCCATCGGATTGCCAAACAGAGAAGTGTGAATTGTCACTCCAGAGAACACATCTCCACTTCTCTAGAGTCCAGTGGCGGTGTGCTTTACACCACTGCATCCGACGCTTTGCATTGCACTTGGTGATGTAAGGCTTGGATGCAGCTGCTTGGCTATGGAAATTAATTCCATTAAGCTCTCAACGTTGTTGTTCCAATCTGAAGGCCACATGAAGTTTGGTGGTCTGTAGCTACTGACTCTGCAGACAGTTGGCGACTTCTGCGCACTGTGTGCTTCAGCATGTGCTGACCCCGCTCTGTCATTTTACATGGCCTACCACTTTGTGGCTGAGTTGCTGTTGTTCACAGTTGCTTCCAATTTGTTATAATACCACTATCAGTTGGCCGCGGAATATTTAGTAGCAAGGAAGTTTTAAGGAACACCCGAATCCAATGATTTGGAGGCGTTCCAATACTTTTGACACTATAGTGTACTTAATGGCAGGTCATTAGTGTTTAAAGATCCTATCTGATTGGTTGTCCCCTGTGCAAGAATAGTTTATCGGTGAGCATCTGCCTGACCACTAGACATGGGATCATCGGCTACAAAATGCCATATTCGAAGGTTGTATGTTCATTTGTTTGTGTAATTTTACTGCCTACGAGCATCTTAATTATAACTTTCATGGACAGTGTGCACACTTGTAATGTGATGTGTAAGAAGTATAGTGTTAACCATTATATACAGATGTCAATTGGAGCACAGCTCCCTTCACAAACAATGGAACACAAAGTCGTGTCATCAAAGTACTGGGCAGTGGTAGCACTAGAGATTTTTTTATATGCTGGGTGTCATCTCAGTAAGTAAAGTAGCTGAATTGGAGCAACGAAAAAGCAGTTGGCTGCCCATGCAGTGCCTAGACATTAAGCAACACTATGGCAGCAAACAGGTCGTATACATGCATAGGAATTTTGCAAGCAGGTCCACGATGAACTAATGCTCCAGTTATTTCACACTGAATGCAAACACTGACAAGGTGAAAGGCTGCCGCAAATACTTTTTGCTCAGGATCTTCCTTTTTGCTTCCTTATACAGTATTCTGACTCCGATTGTTGTGATAGCGAAATATATCCCTTGCTGAGACCTCTATGCCTGGCCTGTATAAGCAGATATACTCACTGCGGACAATCCTCGTCAGATAGCTGAACTCGTCAATACCGATTCATTCAAAAGAGGTGTTTATTCTTTACATCAGGATTACAGCAGATGATAGGAACAGCAGATGAATGGTTATAGTATTGTGCGGTCAGAAAATAATGCCTTTCCTATGTACTGTGCAGATTATATGTGTGTCCTGTTACATGTGGCTTTTAACTGTGGCCATGACACAGGAAGTACTGCACACAGGAAGCAGGAAGGGGCGTACACTAGGGGGAAATACATCGTCACATGAGGAATAATTACAGAAAAACATGTACCTTACAACAAAAGGCCACTAGATGGCAGCATAGGATAACACATGGATTTATCTATGAGAAAATAGTTAGGCAAATCACACTATATAAATTCTAACCTATATAACAATGCTAATCTTAACTGAGGCTATGCATCTCATATTCTATGCCCCTATTGGGGCGGCACATACAGTACTAATGATATAGAAGTTGCAACTACTGCAGTTGTCAAAACAACTCCAATAAATGCATTGTGATGTATCCTGTAACCTGTGCAAAGCCAAAACCAATCAGCTCATATCCATAAAAGGCATTTTAAAATAGTTTAGTTATGTTTTGAATTACTACCAAAATGCAGGTAAGGTGAGGTATTTTAACTTTTGGAGGGGTCTGTGGAGGTGCTAGGCGATTTCTTGCAGTACATAGGGTACTGACTAGCCCATCTATTGCCATCCATTGTACAATTTTAAAATAAAAGTAAGCACCAATATCTCCAAATCTGTCACCATGAAAGTTGCAGATTACTCAGGTTTAGCAAATTTTGATCTTCTTATCAAACATCTTTCCTTGCATTTTATCCACAGTGTCAAGCTCCAAGTTGCCTCCTTCATCAACCCTGATCCAAAAATTATAAAGCTGACCTTTAATGTCTAGGCGTCAGATGCAATGGGTTACATTGGTTTGAATTGTATATTTTTTTTACTTGATAGGACTCCCAGGCAGTGACATTAACCTTGATGTTGAAAGTGAAATAGGGGATATCAGTATAATTTTGACATAAAAGAGTATGCCACTGAAGTGGTAGCAGCAACAAGGCTCTCTCATTGAGGCAGTTTGTAGCTGTCAACTAAGTTCATGCTATAGCTGGTTATAGTATACATCTTTATATCAACAAATTGTTAGTGTGACATGACCATTACCAAAATATTGCTGGTGTGGCATGCCCATTAGTAGCATTGGAGCACATGAGTAACTACTAAACCGGGAAACAAAAAGGTTATTAGAAATGTTTTTAGTTGTTACAACATTGCATTGGTGCAGATTCAAGTTCCCTTCCCTATTAAATGAAACATGTACATGTATTGACTTATTGTCTGAGAAGCAATATCTGGAATGCATTTTGAAATATGGGAGAGGTTAAAAAAAAAATTTATTTAAGAAAAAAAAAAAAAAAAAAAAGAGTAAAAGCTTTTAGAATCATGTTGAATGGCAGTTCTGTATTAATAGTAATCATACATCTTGAAATTATTTTAATAACTTGAATTATTGGCTATCTAATTGAAAGGTTTTGATTCTTACACAAAGGTATACATTTTATTCTTCTTGGTTTAATGCATGGATCTAGATAATGTGGTTTATTCTAATACCGTCAGAGTAGCTAGAGATCGGTTTGCTGGTGAGTCATCCTTTTGCAGTTTCTGATTCTGTTCCACTTCTACCTCTAAAAAGCACCCCAACATGTATTACTGTTTGTGAACTGTCAGTGACAAAATTTCTTACAGGAAATATTACTTTCCTGGTAGTCATGGTATACACCAATTACCATCAATTCAAGTACCCAGACATATGTTTAAACACAATCAAGGTCAAATTATGATGCTCATTGGGATTGACAGTGACTCCAGAATTTATGAGCATAATGTTTTTGTAGTGCCATGTTAAGTGGTGTCAGTGGCCTAAATTCTGTGCAATTATGATGCACCAAGGTTAAGTGTTAAGACTTATTCAAGTGGACTTGTATCTAAATAGCTAAATGCACCGCTGAGATACAAATATTATGTTTGTTTTACAACGTACTTGCTTTACTGATTCACACACCTCCAGCACACTGTATAGTGAAATGGTTGACACTGTTATTCACTGTTTCAGTTCTTCATCTCCTATATTCCAACCTGCCCTTTGAGCTATGGATAAAGTGTTTTTTTTCTTGTTTTCTTTAGACAGCAGACATTCTATAGTTGACCTCACATTTGTCTTCTTATATGTAAGTCTGTGTCTAGCTATTTTTTTTATTGAATCTGGAAAATTTAGAAACCCTGTACATTTTTTTTCTACTGCTATCGGTTGCTCCCATAGAGAGATTTCTCTCACTGTCACAGTGACAATGGTTTCATCACACGCAAGTGACGAGGGAGCATGGAGCCGGCTTCCCGGCCAATCAGATAGTTCTTTCTTGCAAGCCTCAATCATCCCCTTGCTGCCCGGCGATTTTCTTACTATTTGCGCACACATGATAAAATATACATTTTTGGCTAGAAAACAGCTTAAAACCCCCAAACAATTATATATGTTCTGAAAGCAGAGGACCTGTAGAAATTAAAAAAAAAGCTAGTTGCAATTTTTTATGTTGCACGGTTTTTGCGCAAATATTTATCAAACCAGTATTTTTAGGAAGAAATAAACTAAAATTTAGTGCACCGAAACAGAATATAATACCCAATTTTATGGTCTAATTTGAAGGACGGGGTCACACCAGGTAAACAGATACCAAACATGTCAAGCCTTAAAATTGCGTTCGCCTGTGAAGCCGCAAAAAAAGTCAATACCCCAAATTCCCCATAGGGAACACTTTAAACACTTTTACTGCTCATCAGTTAGTGCTAACAATGATTAATGGCCCTGGAATTATTGCTCTCACTCCGACGTTTACGGCGATATGTAACATGTGAAGCGCAATTGTTGTTTTGGCACGTAGGCTCACCGACGCGTGTTTGCGTATGTATGTGGGGGACGGGGGACTTAACTTTTTTTTTTGCATTTGTTTTGTTTTTTACACTAACCCTATTGCTATCACATAGGGGGCTAACAAGCACCCTGTAATAGCAGATAGAGTGTGACAGGTCCTCTTTATGAACACATCAGGTGTCTTTCAGATCCCTAATGTCACCTAGGGACCCCAAGGTGATGCTTCACCAGCTTCTTCTCCTGGCTCTACGAGCCAGAGACTGTAAGAGTGACACCGGAAGTGATGTTATAAACATCACTTCCGGATCCAGCGATCGTAGTAGAGATCAGCGGCTGGAAGCCGCTGAATCTCTCTCTGATCATTGCGGGAAGACCCGTGGAGCTGCTCCCGGGCGCCGCATGGGGACAGCGGTGCCCAGAAAGCCAAAGACGGGCGCGGGGGGAGGGGGGTCGCTGCATGGTACAAACGATCCGGCGGTGGTACAGGTGCCGGATCGCTTGTACAATAACAGCAATTGTCTGCTGTTAAAAGCGGTACTACTGTTTTAACCACTTTTTGCATGCTGCCATCTATAGACTTATTGCAGCCCGGAAGTGGTTAAAATGTAGTGAATACACAGGCCCCACGTCTTGGTGCCTTTTTAAGGTTTATTTCCTTTTTTTTATCATCTGGTGATCCTGTCAGTAACACACTTGAGTCCTAGGATGGCAACTCTCATTGTAGTGGATCTATGAAGTAGCAGAACTGTGTTCCTGATACCCTGATAATATTGTCAGAGACTTCAGTTTGGTGCACAGGAAATTACAAAGACACACGATTTCTGGTAGGATTTTTTTCTTGGGTTTAGATGTACCTAAAAATCACATTTTTAAATGTTAAGGGGGCATCTATATTACTAGCAGAGCTCGAAAACAGCAATTTCTGCACTTTGACTGTATTTTTGAGTAATTAGGAGCATTTAAATTAGAACAAACAATAATAACATTATTTTTAATTTGTGATATCAATATGTTGGCAAAAATAAATGTGATTTACTTCCATTTTAATGACATTTCAAATTAATGTATCCTTATAAATACATTGTTTTTGTAGTTCTCTTCATTTATCATTTATTTACTTCTTTTTTTTTTACATGCTACTTTGAATGTCACTCCTAAATAGGCTGTGAATTATGCTATAGAAGCCGTCATCATTTTGCACAATTCCCAATGTAATTTTACAATTTCCTAAGCAGAGAGAGGGACAGATGTAGTCATAAAGCAAAGATTCACGTGCAACATAGCAGGCTGTGCGTGCGCGTTTCCTGTGTGTCCCGGCTGCAGATCCCTCTGCCTCTGGCTGATAAGATTATGCATTGTAAGGCTATTTTTGGTTGTGTTAGTGATTCTCTGCTGTGCTGCATCCTTGTCAGATCAGTGCAGAGGATAAGAAACCTTCATTATCAGTAAATATTAACTCTGTAGAGACAGGCATTTGATAAATTCATGACAAAATTATGTCACAGCGATTATGTCTCAGTGGTAAACTTACAAAATCAGCTCATAATTTTTGCCATTTTGGATGGTTGGCCTGTGTTAAAACAAAGGCCAACCATCCAAAATGGAAAAAATTATGAAAAATGATTGTACTTTTCAGAGAATGTATAGTCTTTTTGGTGTTTTTTAGATTAATATATAAAAGCAAACTGTGATAAACATATTCATATATTATTTCATGTTTTATAAATGCTTATAGTTTGTCATTTTATATGTGCATGAGATCAACCATGTCCGTGCAATCAGCATGCAGACTTAATTGCTCTGTCTCACAATGCAAGTCTATGGGGTGATTTACTAAAGGCAAATAGGTTGTTTACTTTGCAAGGGAATTTGCGCTTTGCAGGGGCCATTTCCCCTTAGCTTAGTGAATGAGGTGAAGCTCTGCTTATGTGCAAGCAAAATTGTATTAATTTATTTCATCCATTAATGTGGATCTTACAAAACCTTTGGGTACAATATTCAAAGAAAAAAAAACTACTTCAACTTATTTACCAAGTGAAGTAAATATTCCATTTACAAAGTAAACATTCTCTACTGTATTAAATCAACCCCTATGATGTCACTAACTTATAGGCGTTGCTTCACTAAAGGCAAATAAGCTGTTTACATTTTAGTGCAAAGGGAATTTGCACTTTGCAGTTTCCCTTTAGCTTAGTGAATGTTTTGAAGTTTCACCTTGCAAAGAATACCCAATAACCTGCAATGAAAATAGTATTTTCACCTTATTAACTCCGCTATCATGTACTTTGCAGAGTGATAATTTATTACACAAAGTGAACAGTCTTTCCTTTTAGTAAATCAAACCTATTGAAAACAGTAGGCTCATTATATGGCTGATATCTCATCTCAACAGTTGCTGAGTGAGAGAGACAGAGTAATTGCACCGAGATTCTCAGAGCTCCCTCTAGAGGGTAATGTACAAATATGTATATTAAATACAATAACGAAAAATAAAGAAACGCAAACCATAAACATGTACTATAAATAATCCCTTTAAACATATATGTTTCAATAGAAATAATAATGAAAATAACAATATTTTTATATATCAATATGCACAAGAATAAAGCTCCCAGATCATTTCTATGGTGCTGGGGAGTATGTGTCCTCCCTCCGACACCAGCTATCCTGCGCTCCGCTGTACCCCAACGTGGGTCTATGTATTTCCACCGGCTAATCTCCCCTCCGGTCACTGAAAATGGAAGCACCAGATGGCAAGGGGTAAAGACCCTGCAAGTACAGAAAAATACCTGTTGATCATCCAAAAATGCACTCTTGTTATGCTATTCAAACCTCCCTATATTGTCCTTCATTTTCACTCACCCCTTTAAACCCACCTTCCTGACTACCACCCTTCCCCAGCCCACACACATTCCCCCTAACCAGCCCCCAGTCCATCTGTCCTGAGCCCATATGTTTTACCCCATGATTGTTTTTTAATGATCTTTGTACCCCTTGGGACGTGGTAACCCCGCTTGGACCTTCACTCTGTCACCCATGTTTTTCCCAATTGAACCTGTTGTTGAATGCTGAATGTGAACTGTTTACCCGCACATGTATACCTTATTTGTGCTCCCTGATTAAAACATGTTGTACCCTACACTGATACTTGTTGCACACATGTATTTTAACATATAATTGTACTCCCCCCCCAAAATCTCAGTAAAAAATTATTAAAAAGAAAAAAAACAAGTGTTTAAAACAAGGACAAAATATCACCCTCACCTTCACACTACGGCTTCAAACCACAAAACAAGTACATCTTATTAGAAATGTATTGTATTGCCCGAGAGATTCCTGTGGTATGTTTCCTATGCTGTTAGTCATAATTACATTGTCATTAATATATAAGGAAACGTAGTTACAAACAATGCCTTTACCATTTCACTTGGGGGGAGGGGTAACAACTAGGAACATCTGTTGCAAATAATCTCCGCTCCCCCCAATGCTTTGCACTTCCTCTAGGGAACTGGCCTATTGCTTAGGTAGGGGGAATCATTTTTTTGGGGTCTTTGTTGTAGAGCAGGGGCCCCCACAATTTTTTGTCTGGAGATCTACTTTTCAAATGACGAGCTCAATGAGATCTACCAACGAAAAAACACCTT
>NW_017306365.1:72622-77180 GCF_000935625.1 Nanorana parkeri
GACAATAATTTGAAGGAAGACTGATGTATAACCAATCTAACAAATCTAAAACCACATCTAATAGTGAGAAAGTCTCTACGACGAAACGCGTAAAAGGAGTGTGCCGTTTCCCCGGTGACACCCTGGAAAGAGGCTCGCTCTCCAGCCAAAACTTTGTATTTAGTCTTGGATATAGCTGGTAATGTTTAGAGCATGGGCGCCCACAATTTTTCGTCTGGAGATCTACTTTTCAAATGACGAGCCCAATGAGATCTACCAACGAAAAAACATCTGCATTCAGGGGCGGGAGGAGGCATGGCAGTGCATTGAAGTCAATGGCACCGCAGCCACGCCCCATTGCAATCCCCGCACCCGGAATGTAGGCACGTTAGTGCCTGCGTTCCGGTCCAGTGTCATCTGCAAAAATGCTGCAAGCAGGGAGCTGGCCGGCTTGCGTTCCAGTACGTTCTAGAGGCCGAACACTCTGGAACGCAGACTTTGTGGTGTGAACCGGCCGTCTCTCTTCTCTTATGTCTCTTCTCTCTCTCCTCGCGCTCTCTCTTCTCGATCTCTCACCTGTTTCTATCTGCTGTCTCTCTTCTCTCTCTGCTGTCTCTTCTCTGCTTTCTCTCTCTCTGCTGTCTCTTCTCTCACTTTCTCTGCTGTCTTTCTTCGTTCTCTCTGCTGTCACTTCTCTCACTATCTCTGCTGTCTCTCTCCTGTCTCTCTTTTCTTACATCCACTGCAGCAGCTTCCCAGGTCTCCTCTCGTGCGCCGAGTCTTGTCCTCTGGGAGTGCTCGTGTGGCCGAATGTGGCCGACGTTGCACACTGGGAGAGGTGTCCCGCCCCTTCCCGTGTGCGGCATCTGACACATTCAGCTGGCAGCCGCACGAGCACCGCGGAAGGACAGGACACAGGTCAGTGAGCCGATCGCGATCTACCGGTGTTCGCTTTGCCATTGACTGATAGATCACGATCGACCTAATGGGCACCCCTGTTGTAGAGCAAACTAGCTGGTATTAGTATGTTTGGGGGTGGGTGGGCACACCTGGTCACTTTCTAGCCATAAGGATATTAGCTCATATGCCAGTTTGCTATTGGTGGATGGTATTTTTTTTATAATTTTTAAAAATAAACAAAAATGTAACCTTACATGGTAGTGTCAATCTCACCCACATATATATAAAACCAGAAAGTATGCTAAAAAAGGTTTTACTGTGGTTTTTCAACATTTAAAAAAATAAACCATGCAATATGGAATATCAGTGTTAAATTAGTGTGAAAATGTCCAGCAATTTGCTGCAAATTACTAGTGAAGTGCAGCAATAGTAAATGTTTTTTTTTAATCTGATGTTTATAAATAAGCCCCTGAGACTTTCTGGTTTATGCTCACTTTAATGGATGTTAAGTGTTTTGTTTGCTAGGTAATGTGATATGTGACAGTAGTCACAGCTGCTTGAATAAGGGGCGAATACACTCTGTACATTAGCAATTGACCACTGGGTGCATGACTGTGTTTAGATAATGTTCTGCAGTGTTTGTATAGCTGTTACATGTTCTTTTTTAAAAGTGGAATAAGTCATTGTGGCATACTATGTGATTTCTGACCCATTTATAGTAGATTACAAAATGAGTTGTTCCTTAACGCATTAAGAGCCCATTGATATGGGTGTTAAGCTACAACAGCTTAAAATGTATCTAAACCCAAAAGCAAAATATTTTATATTTTGCAGCTTACAAATTGTGATGATGGCATTGATTTTCTTCTTAGAGGCTTTTTTTTCCTATTTCACCCCTTTTCCTATTTCACCCATAAGTATATTATTTTTCAACTTCCTTTAAAGGAGAACTATGAGGTGAGTCCTTTTCACTCACCTCATAGTTCTAGCCGACCTGTGACAATGAGACTGTCACAGGCGGCTCAGTAGATCGGGAGGTGAGCGAACACATACCGGCTCTCTGCCGTGACAGGGGGAGGGGCTGGATTCCCCTCTCCTCGCTCCGATCTGCCAGCGCTGACTGGTGGAACGGACGGGGGAGGGGGCGTGTACAGCTGGCTCTGCCTCTAGATAGGCAGAGCCAGCTGTCACTCAAGCAGCTGGGCGGATCCCAACGTCTAAGTCGGGATCCACTCCGGCTGCGGCGTCTCAGTATACCGCGAGCTGTAGCTCGCGGTATACTGAGCTTAGGGTAACGGGAGGACGCTAGTTTGTGTCCTCCCATTACCCTAAGGAGAACTATGGGGAAAAACACTGACCCCATAGTTCTCCTTTAACAGATCAAACTGTCCAGTAAAAGCAGCAGATAGAAGGTTGAGACAAATCATTGAGACAATGTAATACTGACAGGGGTGATTACAATGGTCAGATTTTATTCATTTATGTAAATCCTTTATCCCAAAAGGAAAACAAAACTGTGGCTGTAACTGTTTAAAAAGTGTTAGTTCAGGTTCAGATTTAATTTGTTAGCCAAGTCCATTTAAATCTGCTAGTGTATCTAAACACTCTCCACAGGATGACAATGCTGCTGGCCAATGGTGACTCGGCTCTGTAGCTCCTCCATAGAGTGGAGCCGCACTAAGATAGAAAGTGTGTTACTTGCCAGATCAGATGAAAAAAAAGCAAATAAAGCCTATAAAAAATAATGCAGCTACCACATGTAAGGATTTGTAAGCTGCAATATATTACATTTTTACTGTTTGGTTTAGATATGCTTTAATATCTGCAGCGATTCACTGGCAAACATCTGCATTTTGTGTCCACCAGTGTTCAGGTCTGTTGACTTTTTCTGTGATCCCCATACAGAGGTCTGCTGAAAGCCAATAAAAGCTGTCAAAGATGATGGATCTTTGCAGAGTTTATGATCATGAAGTCCAGCAGTGTAAATGGGCTGTCTTTTAGGATTGCTTTGTAGATAGTAGAAATGTTATGGAAAGTGATCTGCTTATTTAAATGGAATTATGTGATACAAGCTTCAGTGCATGTGTCCACTGTTCATATGCGTTTAGTTAGATCAGTATAACTGAGACCAGATAAGCTGCAGGCCATTCCTGTCTATATGATTGTGATTTTTCATTCACTGTTTGAGGGGAAAAGCTAATTGACCATTTGTCCTGTGCTGTTCCCTTCAGCGACGTAAAAAAAAAAAAACTAAGTAAATGAGACTTTAGTCTGGTCTGTCTTACCAGGACATTGTGCTTGAGCAGAGCTGTGTGTATACAGTATGTATGAGTTGTATTCCAATCATTAATAAAGAATTGTTCTTTTATAATCATTTGTTTTAAATACCAGAAAAACTGTTTGCCATGAAAAGAGTTACTGGTATAACTAATTAAGGTTTCATCTTCTGGAATATTCTTGTAAAATGATTGCTTATGCGTGTGCTTGCATTTTCATGCCCTCTGTAATCCTACAAATACAGAAACTGTATTTCACAGGTGAGTTATCACAAACAAAAAACAGTTTTGCATTTGTCATGAATTAATTTTTTGCTTCTGTGCTCATTCCGCACTAATTGTATTGTTTCACAGACACAGCATCTTTTGGCTGCTCCATTCTATAAGTATACTGTAGTCATCATTTGTGCTGATGTTGCTAGCAAACAGTGTTGGAAGTAAAAAGTATGTGACACCACAGAAAAAGAAACCGGTGAATAAAAAATTTTTCGTGTGGTATGCCATACCTTTTGTTCCAAGTGGTGGAACGCCAGGGCCCGGTCGCAATTGGTGGTAGTTCGGTGCAACGCTGGTAGTTCCGCCAGTGCTAAAAATATTAGGTTTTGATCATCATAATCTCTTGCCAAATCAGTGATAACTATCACCAGGGAAATGTAAAATATTAGCCTGACTTGCCAATATTTTCAAAAACTTGAAACTTTGATTATGTTTAAACTCAACTTGTTTAACTGCATACTAACACTTATTTGCTCTTTGCATATTTTTGTGATATACGTGTCATTTTAACATGAGCGAGAATGTATGTTTATTACATGCCATCCTAGTAAGAAACAATACTACTAAATCTGTAATGTTAGTCATGGATAAAGTTTCACATATACTTGCATAGTCATGTAACTTATATTGGTCATTTGCTACCTATTTTTTCAAAAGCATAAAGAGAGTAAAGCTCCGTGCAACCTGGTGACGAGATGGCAATCAGGAAGCCAGGCAGCGTGCAATGACTCACAGCCAGGCTTCCTAATACCTGAAGTTCCAGTATCAGGATGGGCATTGGTAGCATTTGGGTGATTATGAGTACTCCCCTAAATACTCGGTATACACTAGTATCAATATCAGTGCATCCTTAATATTCAGAGAGAACTACATAAAATTAGGAGTGGCCATGACTACAGCAAGCTGGCAACTACTGCTTTAGCCAATTAATGGCACCATCATAATCATTGCAAGATCTTGCTCAACCATGAACACCATCTATACAGCTTGATGAACCAATCCCAACAATTTTAGGGAATGCCAACCCTGCAGTTTTCACTTCTTTCTAACATGGTTTAAGGACAAATATACTGACCCCTGCGTACAACAAAATATGAATTTTACTGTGATATATATATATATATATA
>NW_017306365.1:77254-79399 GCF_000935625.1 Nanorana parkeri
ATATATATATATATATATATATATATATCTATACCGATCAGCCATAACATTATGGCCACTGACAGGTGAGGTGAATAATATTGATTATCTCATTACAATGGCACCTGAAAGTGGGTGAGATATATTAGGCAGAAAGTGAACATTTTGTCCTTGAAGTTGATGTGTTGGAAGCAAAAAAATTGGGTAACCGTAAGGAGTTGAGTGACCTTGACAAGGGCCAAAGGTTGACAAAGGTCTAACATCCTCCATCTCCAATTATATGTATTTGCCAGTTACCTTCACTGGAGAAAATGTTGCTCCTGGGACCCTTCAGTGTTGGACACATATTTGATGGTCTAGGACAGGGGTAGGTAACCTCTGCGCTCCATCTGCAGTGAAACTACAAATCCCATGATGCTTCTGCCTTTGGTAGTCGTGCCTTTGGCTGGCAGACTCTTGCAATGCCTCATGGGACCGGTAGTTCTAAAACAGCTGGAGTGCTGATGTTGTCAACCCCTGGTCTAGGATTTCAGATTGACTGACTGATTTTTCCCTTTGGCAGAGGTTTTGTGACTAAGAGTTTTTATCCAGTGCAGCAAAACGGCTTTATGTTAAAATCTTAATTTCTGCTTATCATTTTATTGGTTACGCCAGAACACCTTCCTAAACGAAACCCTCTGTCTGTTTCAAAATAATCTCTCAAAAAGACTGTCGGGGTGCAAAATAAGAAGTGAAAACATAATGCCGTTTATTAAGAGCTAAAAATACAATGTATATTGACCACCATTGTCTATATTTTTTGAGCTGTAAAGCTGTGTGGGTGCATGCTATTAATGATCTCTCGCTGCTTTATCTAAGGGCTAGTAAAAGAGAGAATCTGTAGATACATTTAACCTTTAATCATATTTATGTGGGAATCCTGCTGATGTCTAGTCTTTCTATTACACAAATCCCTGACCTCGACATGTAGGCACTTAGCACAGTGGGGTATACATGCTAAATATAGAGAAAATGGGTTACAGAGCTTGATTTATATATTTTATTATCAAAATGGTTTGCTGGGGTTTTTTTCACATTGGAAAGTCATAGTGAATGTCATGAATCAGTTTACTAAAAGAGTGTGGGCTGGTCATTTTGCAAAGTAAATGTTAGGAAATAAGGTACATCTGTGTTTACTTTGAATACCCAATCATGTTCTAGCAAAACAAATCTTGTTTTTTTGTTCATTACCTTGCACGCATTTTTTCAAAGTGAACACATTTTCACCTTATTTATTAGGATTGATTTTGCAAAGAGAACATACAGTATACTCTGCAAATTGAATATTCATACTAAGTGAACAGTCTATACCCCGTTGGTAAATCACCTTCATTGCTTGTCTGTCTGTATTCGTGTCTCTGGGCTAATTTGGTGAGGGAAGTCCAAGTATGTAGGGTGCTGTAACACACAACATCCAAACAGAATTAAAGTGGAAGTTAAGCTTTCCCCAAACAAATTGCTGATTGGCATGCATTTTTTTTTATGGCAGAAGTGACTGTGTAAGCCCCTTCTGCCATAAAAGCCTTATTCTACCTGTCAGCAATTTTGTTTTTCTGTATGCTGAGTCATGCTGAGCTCAGCTTTACATTCTGTGACAGCTCTCTGTCCCGAATGGAATGTAAACAAATGGGTGGAACAAGTCCCATGACATCACGACTCCCTCCGCCACTTGTTCACCTTCAGGTGCAGACCTGTCATTTGCTTACAGTGTTCGTCGGGATTAGACGTGGTGGCGGGCGGCAGGAATTTTTCTTTTTAGCGAGTCAGCGCCTGTCCATTGTGATTGACAAGGATCTACATCGCTGGACGACTTGACTGACCTGTGGATTATAACGATGGACATATTTTTTTTTTTTTTAATCTAAGGACTTGTCGTGGTTTTTTTTTTTTCAAATAGAGGACTTTTAAGCATGTGGTGGTGTGTTTATTTAATATTTGGTAAATGAGTAGGGGTAAAAACTACTTCTTATATAGACACAAGGGGGGGTCTGATTCAGATAAGCCCCCCTGCCCACAGACCCCCACAACCACCAGGCCAGAGTTGGGGGGAAGAGGCCCTTGTCCTCATCAACATGGGGACAAGGTGCTCTGCCAAGCTGTGGCTGGGATCAAGGGTCTAATAAGAGT
>NW_017306365.1:80242-83120 GCF_000935625.1 Nanorana parkeri
GGGTCATTTTCTTTTTTGCCATTGGGTCCACCCTAAAATTCCTACCAGGCCAAAAGGGTCTAGTATGAATTGGGGGAACCCCACACTGTTTTTTTACGTTTAAAAACAACCAAATAAGTTTGAATAGATCTGAAAACGAAAAGTTCAGATCAATCCGAATTCCTAAAATCGAACAGATCCGAATTTCAGAAAACTAAAAAAAAAATCCAAATAGAAATGAAAATTAAATGAATGTTGTGCTGTGCACAAGTCTAATGGTAATCACAAACAACTACTACAGTTGTCTTTGCCCCAGCTTGTGTAAACCATCCATTATAGTCTTCACAGTGGCCACTTGTGGCCCTACACCAGCTTGTCTGTATCAATGTTATATGTTTTTAGTTATGTTTCTCTTAAAAAATAATCCAAATTTCTGGTAAAGTGTGAAAAGTGATCTCAGACCCTATCATGTCACTGATATCACCTATGCTAATTAATTTACTGGGTCACCCATCAACAACAACCTTACCATGCATCACCAACTACACAATCTCACTCTCATCTCAATACTCTTCCACCTTTAAGGCTTTACTATCTATATGTTTAAGTTCTCAACCTGTGTAACCTCAGGACCCACATTTGTCCTTGGTCATTAAGTCGCGAACTAAAAAAATGTTATGTTTGCGGTGATACCTAACATATTTGGCACAATTGTTGTTAAGTGCACATGCATGCCCCACGCACGTTTATTCACAGGCAGATGGAGGGAGTGGCAGGACTGGTTTTAATTTCTTTAACATTTATTTTATTATTTTTCATCACTTTTTAAAATTTTCTCTCCATCCTGAATACATTTTCAGTGGTCCAAGGTCCCCAGAAGAGTGAGGGACTCAAATGACGGATGATGGTGCAGGGAGGGCACCCAGATCACTTGTATTAGCGGCTGTAGGTCCTCCCAATCACTTGTATTATGTGTGTAGGTGTGCGGTCCCCACCTTCCGCCACCAGCACCTCTGATCTCCCTCCGGTCTCTGAAAGTGGGAGTGGTGTATATTACATCACTTTCGCATTCAGCTGTCATTCTCTGGCTACAGAAGCTGGAGAGAAGCTGGTGATGCGGATCTCTGCTTCATCAGCTTCTTTGGGGGTCCCTGGGTGACAATAGGGGTCTTAAAGACCCCTAAAATTGCGCTGGCATGCACAATTTTAAAGCGTGACATGTTTGGTGTCTATTTACCTGACGTGACCCCATATTTTATATTTTACCAAAGATTTGGGTAATAATAAATGTTTCATAAAGTTTTTTCTTTTCTCAAAACGACTGCATAAATGTCCATCAAAGTAGTGCAGCGCTAAATACTGAAAAATGACCTGGACAGGAAGAGGGTTTAACACCTCGGTCTTCAAGTGGTTAATTATCCGGAGCCGCAGCTGGCCTGAACCACGGGCCAAAAGTGAATAAATAGTCCCATCTCTCCACAGGCCCTATCATTTAAGCAGGGGACCCGGCGAGAGAGGTGAGGTTTCATAATACATGGGCGTCTCTTGCACACTGCCACAAAAAGTCCCCTGTCCGTCTCCCTGCTGAATGGGGCAGGAGGGCCAGCTCTATGGACTAAGGACACCGCAACCCACTGAAGATGTGGTTGCCATGCACTGTTGAGTCGCGACCCACTAGTTGAGAACCAGGGCCCTAAATAATTATTTTAAAACATGGAATAATTAATAGTGTTATTAGTATATGTAATAAAAATTATTTCACAGCACACAATTTAATTTAGGAATAAAGTGTGTGAAGTATAAGTATCATTTTTTATATGTATATGGGGCTAATTCACAAAATGCAGAACAGTTGCCTATAGCAACCAAGCAAAATTCATCGTTCAAATTAAACATGGAATCATACTGGTTGCTCCTCCAATTTGACTTCAATTTTCTTTGTATCATTTCTTATAAAGCAGCACCACTTGAAATTTCATTCTGTATAGATGGCAAGAGAAAACAAAAATGTGCACATTTTGTGGGCAGCCTCGACATCATGTAAAGATGCAGTTCTTGTATGCATGTCCTCAGAAACATAATGGCAAGTTAATTTGATTCTGAGCACATTGCACTAGTGTCTGTGCCTGTTTGATTGTGGTAGGGACATTTGATTGTAAGCTCCACTGGAGCCGGCACTGATGTTTCTATATTCTCCGGAAATCAATGCATATGTCACACTATAAAAATATGGAAAATAATATAATGTTCCCCCTTTTATTTGCTAGTTGTTTTATTTATTGGATATGACATGAAATATTATGATACAGTGAAATGCTTAATCTATATGGGGACTGAGGAGGATTTAGGAGCAATGCTGAAAATACCAGATGTTTTCCTTATAGTGTATAAGGGTTAATTTACTATGATTATTTTAGGGCTGTGTTTCTCAACTGCAGTATTAGCCACCATCAGAGCATATATTCTAATAGCAAGTAGCTCTAATAGGCAAACAGATATAATACATATATGCCGCTTTTTTAAAGGATTTGTCTTTCTGATCACCCGGTCTTGAGATTTACAAAGCTTGTCGCACAGCCAACTTGGTAACTTTTTTCTGCTGCAGTTAAAAACACATAATTAGAACACTACTGACTGGTTAATGTTTCATACACCTGTGAGTATTTTTCTTACCAAATGTCATCTTGCTGTATTACATGACTTGACTTTAATAAATAAATATTGAGAAAAAAAACACATAATTAGGTCTCCTTCCTGCTCCCAGTCAGTGAGTGGGCAGTGAGTGACTAATCAGGTCATCTCTATGCTCTAAATAAATTTTGGGTATTTTCATTGGCTGCATTTAAAATACACTTAATTTTGTATAACAAAAAAACATGACTGTATCATTTGTTTTATA
>NW_017306365.1:83317-85903 GCF_000935625.1 Nanorana parkeri
GGTTAATATGAAATGAGATTGAATCTGTTTTCTGTTCTAAAAAGCCAGTGCTGGGTTTTTTTGATGCAGAGACCAGGCGTTTTAAGGGTCAGGGATAGGCTTTAGGGTTAAAATGGGGGTTGGGTATTGGGTTAGGTTTTAGGGTTAGATTTCAAGAATAGACTATCTAAACATAAACCCCAAAATTAAGAACCTATTCACACCAGCCTTTTCTGCTGCAGTGTGTTAAACACACACACACACACACACACACACACACACACACACACACGTTAACATATGTTGTGTCATGCCTTAACCTGTTTTGTGTTAAGACAGCCCATTTGTCCATTAATTTGAAGGAGCTGCAGCAGTTTTGGTAGAACAAGGCATGCTAGTGTGTTGCACTGCAATGCATGTCCATTGGCAGGGATCATTGAGGTGCAATTCAAAATGAATGGCACCGCGTTACACTACAGCATGTAATTTGCATTGACATGCAATACTGCAACAAGATAGTGTATTGCAGCTTAGATTGGCTGTATTGGTTTTCTTTTTTTCGGGCTATTTCCCCTTCACCTGGTAATCCTGCAAATAACACTTATTGTGCCAGGTTGGCTTTGTTCACTCCTTTACTGTATCTATGGAGAGAGTCATGGGTGTCACCCAAGTTGGACTTGAAACATGGTTACCGATCTTCATCTTATCACATGGGGGGAAGACACTCTTTTATACTTGTTTTCGCCACTGAAAAAACTACCAGGTGCTGTGTTCTCAATACCAAAAGCCAACATACCATGATGATCTTATTTTTTACGTTATTTCTAAATGTTTCGCCAGTACTGTTTAGGTTATATAGAACATAAGGATTTATTTGAGCATATAAATAATATTGACCTGTATACAGAGCCCTGGTTTATAAGAAATAGTCCAAATCACATAAACACCTTTTATGTTATAGATCCACAATACAAGTAAGCTTTGCTGGGTTGAGCAACGAGTCCAATGGAGGTGCTCCCTGTGCTTCTTAACATTGATTCTTGCTTTGAATCATGCTTTAGATAATTGGAGCAAAGGCCTATTACCTTTGCCTGATTTCCTTGCTGTGTTCACTGTTCCTGCCTCCAGTGAACAGAGAAATAAACGTTTCACTGATCTCCTGCTATCTCTTCCACTCCATGGGAAGAAATGACCTGCCAGCTTCTTGTTCCTAACTGCCAGACCAGAAAAGAAAGACAAAGCATGTCTTGCGTCCCATCCCTTCTGCTTTCACAGTTTCTCATGAGATGCATTTTACAGAAAGGAATGTAGCAAGCTCCAGATATAATGAAAATAATTGAGGGCAGATTAACAAAAACTGGATGCCAGTATAATTTTAGGTGTCTACCTCTCTGCTCTACTGGACATATATGAAGATACAAGGCATTTCTCTGCAGAAACCTAGGGCAACTAATCAGCTATACGACAGTTATTACATTCATGAAAGAAGGAAATCTGTCAGCTTGTGCATTGATGAAAATAGTGGGAAGACTAGTGATGTCAAGAGTAAAGTTAATGTGTATATTCAGTAAGGACTCATTCACATGAGAAACGGCCAGCACGTACAGCTGTGTGCACGGCTGTATTGGACAGCTCCCGGGAAGGACAGGTGCTGCGTGTGATTAGTATGCAGCCCCTGTCCTTCTATATGGGGCTACGCGGCCGTACACCACCCTACGCTCACCCGCCCTGTACGTCCCGTGCGAGTGCAGGCATCCGTTCTCGTACGCTGACAGGATGGATCCTAAAGAGGGGCGCCTTTCCTAGTGCAGTATTGTTTATTCCAAAAGACAGGCATAAAAAGTGAAGTGACAGGTACTCACAAGACTGAAGTAAAAACGAGCTGCAGAACAATAAAACCGGAGCAGTAAAAGAATCCGTGCAGTGTGTCCTGTGTGAATCACTGAAGTGTCGACGCGTTTCCGGGGCACGCCCCTTCGTCAGGACGTGAGGGGGATCTTTTACTGCTCCGGTTTTATTGTTCTGCAGCTCGTTTTTACTTCAGTCTTGTGAGTACCTGTCAGTTCACTTTGTATACCTGTCTTTTGGAATTAACAATACTGCACTAGGAAAGGCGCCCCTCTTTGTGTTTTTTTTTTCAGATATTCCAGTTCCCTTGACTGTATTGGGGCTGCGCCTTGCACATATGCTCAACACTCCTTCCTTGTGAGGGATAAGGATTGTCCCTGGCACTTCTAAACAAAAAACTTTTTATTGCTGACAGGATGGATCCTGTCTGCGTCCGAGCCAGGACACCCGCACCCATACAGACCTGCACTTGGGGTGAGCGTAGGGCGGCGTACGTTGCCTAGTCCCATAGAGAAGGACAGGGGCTGCGTACTAATCACACGCAGTACCTGTCCTTCCCGGGAGCTGTCCGATACGGCCGTGCACGCAGCACGGAGCTGTACATGCCGGCCTTTTCTCATGTGAATGAGGCCCAAAGATGATGTATGTGTGAATGTATGTGTGTGTATATATAATATATTTATATACACACAAAAATATCCAGCTGTAATTTTATTTTATTCAGTTGCAATTTAACAAAATTAAATCTGCTGCATCTTT
>NW_017306365.1:85930-98090 GCF_000935625.1 Nanorana parkeri
GATGAGTTATTGCTTCTTAGTGTTTTTCATTTTTCATTTGGTTTTCCCTAAAAAGACAAAGTTAATTGGTTAGTGCAGTGCAATTACTCGTCTCTGACATGATTACACAGGCCCCGCCGAGGGTCTTTCCTCTGCACAATCTCTTGCACGCACAAGTCATTCTCATCAAGGATATAGTGTCAGCTGAAGTGTAGGGGGGAGCAACAGCTGGGCTCTGCCATGGAGCGCTCATTGCAAGCACCGTAGCATTGCGCTGTGAATGGAGAGCTTTCCCCTGCATGCCCTCCGGAGCCATCCAGATTTTTTGGTGTGACGATGTGGGGTTTTCCACGGCGAGCCCAGTGTGATATGTGAACGGACACTTGTAGTCTGGGGACGAGCCATAAAGGATGACAGCGGAGAGCTGTCCATGGTGCCGATATCGTGGTGCTGAGTCCCTCTCCCATACGTGTTGTGCGCACGTTGCCTTGCGTTTAAACAATCATCGAATGATAGACATGAGATTCCTTTCACACAATGAAAAGGATAAATGAGGAACGTGAAATATGTTCTGTCTTTGTGCTCAGCATCGACAAGCAGGGTACAGCAGCAATCTGCATATTCACCTGCACGTGATAGCCATCGCAGTATGATCAATCTGGTGCACATGTTAGCAAGTGCAGTGTGTTAAATCTATAAATATCATCCGGATGTAACCTCTTGTTACACAACGCACCTTCAAGCCCCTCTTAAACAAATCATCATCCCCCGCTTCTAGTCGGCTTCGTCTTTCCCATCCCCCCGCAGCTCTGTCTTCCACAGCTTCCCTTCCCCTGTGACTGGAGGTAGTTTCTGAGCTACTCTTTAACCCATGCTTACCCATGGGAGAGTCGCACTTCCAGTACAACAGTGCAACAGATAGCTACAGCTACATTAGATGTCTTTACATGCTGACGACATTGGACGTCTTTACATGCTGAAGGAAATCACCTTCACTTTCATTATTAGTTTTACCTTTATGAATATTGTATGTATCTTTGACCAAGCTAATCTCTAGACATCTACCAGCAGGTGTGAGTCAGCCCATAGAGGAAATCATTAACTGTCCAATGGGTATGACGTTTTGTGAACCTGTGGCTACACTGCAAGATCAAAATTGCATCAAGGTGTAAAATCAGCTCACCAGCCATATTATATTACAGAATGTCTCTTCTACTAGTAGTGTTTTGTAATGCAGGTGTCTGACAAGCTAAGGCATCGTCTCAAAAAATAAAATGCATAGATTCTGTACTGCTAGTATGTATTATTTTTGAAATGGTGACAAGGTAGCAATTTTGCAAAGATGCAAGGTAGCAAATCTATATTTTATGCTGTGAACAATACAGGGTAAGTCTATAAAATATAGAAGAACAATTAGTCAGATTAGTTGCTGTGGCATGTTTTCAAGGAATTCATTCTCCCCATGCACAATATTCCATATACATTCCTATACATTTTCCTTTGGGAAAGTAATGTCTTGTTTACTTAAAGTGATATTAAAGTCAAATGTTTTTTCAGCTATTTCAAATGCTGATTAAATCACTTACAATGGATGCTGCTTCTTGATGTTTAAAAGTTTCAGTTTCCTGCAGAATCAGTTGGTCCCCTGAGCAGTAGCCCTGACATCTTGTTTTAGGGTGGCTTCTTTCCTTTGCAGGGCCCTATGGAGCCTCCATTGTGTGTGCTAGTAAGCTGTGTGTGTTGCCACTAGCACACAGGAACAGCAAAGCAAGACACTACCCTTCCCCTTGCTCCAAGCTAGTAGACGCCCACTGCTGGAGCCTGTGCTGTCCCTTGTGATCTTGTACTGGACAGGAAGTTCAGGGAAGCAGAATTGGAACCAGCTGTCCAGAAACATGATGAGGGTTATTCACTAAAGAGCCGAAGGATTAGGCTTAAATCCTTCCGCTTACTTCGGCTGCTGGAGCCCTTTGGTTCAGCCGATTCGAAGGGCTGCTCTACGGGCTATTCACAATAGCCTGTACAGCAGCCAAAGGCAGCCGAACAGCTTAGCCGAGCCGAACGCATATGCTTTGGTTCGGCTGAGTTGAACACACAGCCGAAGTACAGTCGTTCTCCCCGCAATAACGTAAACAAAGATAAAGAAAAAAAACAGTGTGCGGTCCCCCTCCTAAACCATACCAGACCCTTTAGGTTTGGTGGGAATGTTAGGAAGGAGCCCCAAGGGGGGGGGGAGCCAGCGAGTGCCCTCCTCCCTGCACCATACCAGGCCACATGCCCTCTGCATTGGGAGGGTGTTTTTCCAGGGTCACCCCTGGAAAAGCCCCTTGTCCCCAGCGGCTTCTTCACAAGCCCTGACCCGTTGGTTGTGGAGGTCTGCCTGCAGGGGGGCTTATTTGGCCAGATTCGGCCCCCTCTCTTGTGAATGAGTAAGGGGTACTTGTACACCTGCTCATTCACTAAAGGGTTAAAGTAAAAAGTAAATAAACAGCCCACACTGTAAGAGAAAATCCAATTGAAAAGAAAAACAAAAAGAAATGTTGTTGACAAGTCCTTTAATAAAAAATTAAAATCCCAAATATTGATCCACTGTGGTAATCCAATGGTCAATCACAACGCCCAGCATTGTCCATGATGACGCCGATTCGTCAAAATAAAAACAAAACTCAATGCCCACCAACCTGTCAGCACACGGCGAACCTCTGCAGAATGAACGATTTGACATATGCCGGCAAAATTAATCTGCTAACATTTTGCTGGCATATGTCAAATTGCTATTGCAAGTTTCGGCAAAATGGAAACAAATGGGCGGAGTCCGCCATGATGTCAAGGCCGGCTAAGCCCATTTGTTGTCATTCAATGACAGCCCACTGAACTTAGGTCATTTTAGGACAGCGGGCTGTCATTAAATGACAAGAAAAGGATCGGGAGAGGGACCTCACGCTGTTTTTGTTTGTTTTTTTCTTTTGTTACAATTTTTTTACTCTGCTGCTACTTCGGCATTCGGCTATTCACTCCCTGCCGTTCGGCCCCTATGAGAATAGGGCAAACGGCAGCGAATGAACTGCCGGAGGTTTGGCTCAGCCAATCCAGATGTTGGATCAGCTGAGTCCAAGTGTTCTTCATGAACAGAAGGGAGCCGACGTACGGCTAAAATGAGCCGTTCAGGGCAGAAGTGAATAGCCGAATGGTGGCCTTCGGCAGCTTAATGAATAACTCCGATGACTGTAAGTGCTTTGGGTAAAAATGTAAAGTAATCATTTGCTGGGCAATGTATATTTGTTTGATCTGGATTCATTATTGGAAAAAAAGTTTGAGAGTGTAATAGTACTTTAGAGTGTATTTACAGCAGGTGTATCGAGGGTTTAGAATTACGCTACGGGGGACTTTGGTAATATATTAACACAATAGACAGAGGTAAGCAATCTTTTGCTCTGTTGCTGTTGAAGGACCATTGATTGTGGTATAACGCTTTATTATGATGCATATATTATATGTTTATAGAATATTTGTGCCGCCCCAATAGGGGCATAGAATATGAGATGCATAGCCTCAGTTAATATTAGCATTGTTATATAGGTTAGAATTTATATAGTGTGATTTGCCTAACTATTTTCTCATAGCTAAATCCATGTGTTATCCTATGCTGCCATCTAGTGGCCTTTTGTTGTAACAAACATGCTTTCTGTAATTATTCAGAGTGTATTACTAGCTATAATATTTTTGTATAGTTTTGTATATTTAAAGTGACATTAAACCCTCAGATGTTTTAACATAAAACAATACTGTAATGTGCGCCTTACTGTAATCCATGGTTGTTTCCCTTCTCTTTGCTGCTCTTCCTTTTAAATTCTCATGCTTGGGTAGAACTTCCCTTTTCAGCTCAGGGCCTCTTCCTGTAGTGCTGGCTCAGGTTTCAAGCCTATACAAACATATACACAGACACCGTGTATCCATTCCTGAGACAAGGCAGTCTGCTGCAAAACAGAAGTTCTGCCCAGCATGAGAACAGATACAAATTTAAAAGGAAGAGCAGCAAAGGGAAGGGGAACTACCATGGATTACAGTAAGGCACACATTACACTATTGTTTTATATTTAAAAAACTGAGGATTTAATGTCACTTTAAGGAACAGTTGGATGAGGAACAAGAGATGAGGAGAATTCATACAATAGGGACACCTGTTCTTACAATAGAACTCAATTTCTCTTGTGTCCATTGTACAAGAACCGAGGGGAAATCTCCCCAATAAAATACAGCAGGCCTACACAAATGTCAGAGATCTAGTAGCCAGCTAAAATAGTTAGGAGCCAGTCATATTTTATTTACATATTTACAAAAATTAACAAACACAAAGCAAAGTGTGTGTGTGTAAATATATCAGTAAAACAGACCCATATGTTCTCCCATTCTCACTGAACTTACTTATATACCTGTACTTATACTGTATATTCTCTCATTCTCACTGCACTGATTGATATGCACTCTCATTCTCACAGTATTGACCCATATGCTGTCTAACAGTTCTGTCTCACATATGTTCTCTCAATCTCACAGTACAAACCCATGTACGGTACTCTCTTACTTTCACAGTACTGACCCATATGTTATCCCAATCTCACAGTGGTGACCCATATGTTCTCTCAGTCTCACATTACTGTGCCATATGCTTTCTCACTCTCACAGTACTGACCCAAATGTTCCCTCAATCTCACAGTACTGACCCTTAACCTCTCTTACTTTCACAGTACTGACCCCTATGTCATCTCAATCTCACAGTGCTGACCCATATGTTCTCTCAGTCTGACATTACTGACCCATATGCTTTCCCACTCTCACAGTACTGACTCATATGTTCTCCCAATCTCACAGTGCTGCTGGTCTGAAGGGGTGGGGCTTGTAACACTGCATCAGCAGAGAGGAGATCCCGAACACCGGCATTAGACTGACAGCGCCGGAGCGTCCGTGCTGCCCAGCCTGCCATATACCACGGCTCAACCTGCATCGGGCTGCCCACCAGCCCTGTCTACCCCTGTCAGTGGGCCCCCCTAGCCTTGGGCCCCGGTGCGGCACTGCCAGTAGGTCTGCCCCTGCTGGGGCCCGACCGCCTCCTCACCTGTCATCGTCGGCCGATACTCATGTAAGGGTCCCAGGCGGGCCCCCCAGGCTGCCCGGGCCCCTTACATAAGTATTGGCCGTGCTGTTGGCGGCCCTGCTCACATTACTGACCCATATCACATTACTGACCCATATCCTTTCTCAGTCTCACAGTACTGACTCATATGTTCTCCCAATCTCACAGTACTGACGCATATACTCTCTTACTTTCACAGTACTGAGCCATATGTTATCTTAATCTCACAGTGCTGACTCATATGTCCTCTTAGTCTCACCTTACTGACCCATATGCTTGTCACTCAACTAGTACTGACCCATGTACTTTCTTACTCTCACGGTACTGACCTATATGTTATCGCAGTCTTACAGTACTGACCCATATCTTCTCACAATATGACAGTACTAACCCATATGCTCTCTTAATCTTTTAGTACTGGCCAATATGTTTTTAGTCTCTCAGTGCTGACCCATATGTTCTCTTACCCTCACAGTATTGACCCATGAGATCTCTGTCTCAGAGTGCTGACCCATTTGTTCTCTTTATTTGACAGCAGTGCTCACCCATGTGCTCTCTCTCTCTCTCTCTCTCTCTCTCTCTCTCTGTCCCGATTCCTAAACAATAAACCTGTATTGCAGAGTACCATGAACCAAACTCCTGTGTACACATAACAAACTGTGCAAAAAATAGAAAATAAAGAAAAATAGAGCTGTGTCCCCAAGACAAAATGTTAATTTGTACACAACAGCTTAAAATAGCATGGTCATGTGTGTTAAAAATTGCAAGACCACTTTGTGTTCCATATCCCCGGAGACTCCTATATCTGTATTCTCACTTGGCATCGGAAGTAGGATATAACATACTGCAAATATACAACAATGTACAGAGATCCATACTTAATCCCAAAAAGAGAGTTGCCACTAGGCAGACAATAAAAATGCATATATGAGTCACAAAGTGATCCTGACATTTTAACTTACATTACCATGGTATTTACGGTTGAACAATTGTGTGCAAATGAGCATTGTTTTTTGGGGACACAGCTTTATTTTTATGTATTTATTATTTTTTCACATTTTGATATGTGTACACAGGAGTTTCGTCCGTCATATAATATGCAATATTGATGTACTGTTCAGTGATTAAGAAAATCCCTTTACTAATAGCCACCATCTAGCTAGAACTGAAGTCAGTAAGGAAATCCTGCCTGTTTCTTCTTGGCATCATCTAGTGGCAGTTGTCAGAGCTGCAGTCAATGAAACGGCACATAAAATACTCAAATACCTGGTTGCCTGGGAGCTTTTTTTTTTTGTTCAAACCATTTCCTTTGGCTAGAGATACACTTTAAAGAGTGTGTGTGTGTGTATAGCTAAAAAAAATTTTAGCTAGAGTTTGTTACTTTTGGAGAATTTACCCTAACCACCTTTTATATGACAACTTTAACATTTTGGTCTTTCCATCATTTTCTGGGATTTCCATCATTTAGCACTTATTAGGCGTGCACAGTACATTTTACAACCTGCATAAGTTTGTAATTAAAACAGGTATGTTTTGGCTTGTTGTGGTACCAGGCTCTTATTTATTTTTTTAAATCAGTGGGTGGAGTATTAACTTATAGTGATATACAAAATGGAGGAAATAAAAGCTTCGTTGTTGCCTATAGCAACCCATCTTATTCTAGCTGAGATTATTTTGTGGCACAGGCTTCGTTCCTCTATTCCCACTGGGTAAAGTTGCAAATTTTATACAGCCCAGCATGTGACAAGTTATGCTGACCGTCTCAGACAAACATGTTCCATCTGTATTAGCTTTGGCATCATCTACTTTTGATATGTGTTATTTCAAAATATTTTTCTCCTTGTTCAAGTTGCGATATTTTGTGCCAAGGGGTATTCAGAAAACTAGGTCATCCAATTCAATCTAGTTTATCAAACACAGTTTCATCTGATAAAACCAGCTTTCAGCCATGCCTTCTCAGCAGCAGTAGTGGAAGCCTGTATTATAATAGAAAAACTGAATGATTCTACACTTGCTGCTTAGCAGACATCACTGTGTTTCCACACTGAGTTAGGATTAAGACAATTTAGCCAACTTCATCAGTTACCTAATTAAAGCATCTGCTTCTGAAATCACAATAGGAAGTATTGTTCAATATCAGTGACATGTTCTGTGACATCCTCCAAATCTTTTCTTGCTTTTAAAGAACAGCAGTACCACTTAGTGATTTATATTTCAGAAAGCAGAAGAATAATGCAATAATGTTAAGTGCAGTGCTTTACATATGGACCTTGAAACCTGCATAGTTAAAAGACTGTCCTCTAAAAAAAATTCCAATATATGGTGCAGTCCCCATAGTGCAGCACATGTGTTGCTGATTTTATTGAAACAGGATTAGTAGTAATTTACTGATGATCTGGATACATCATTGGACTCCGACAGGTTCTTGAGCTTACAGAATAAAGTCAGTAGGGCCAGCCCATGTAGTGGTATGCAAAGGTCATTCTGATAGCAGTAAAAGAAGAAGATTGTGCAGCAGTCATTTTTTTTAATCGTATTGTGCTGTAGGATGGCAAGGATCCACATGATCATACAATAATTGTATTACAGAATTACAATTAAAAATATAAAGTGTATCTAAACCAAAAAAACAACAATTTTGTGACTCATTTGAATTTTTTTGTTTGTTATATTTAATCTTCTTTTAACAGACCAAACTGTGCAGCAAAATTGTCAGATAGAGAGTTAAGACAAACCATGTCAGACTGACAAGGGTGCTTACAATGATCAGCTTTACATAGTTACTAGGGATGCACCGAAATGGTACTGTGGGCAATATTCCGAAAATTACAATGGGTAAAATGCAGAAAATGCGGTGCAACCCGCATTACTGAGTGTTTGTACTCCACTCTCCATCCTGACTGCTCCGACTGTAACAGGAGGCCGAGCTCTCCTCCCACAACACCCTGCTCAGTCTCCTGTGACAGGCGGAGCAGTCAGGATGGAGAGCGTAGTACAAACACTCAGCAATCAGTAATGATTGCTGAGTGTTTGTAAAAACTGTGTACATAGTAAGCTTACTGTGTCCCCAGTTATGAATGAACAGGGAGTGCTCTACATCACTTCCTGTTCATTCATAATTGTGGACATAGTAACGAAGAAAATGTCCTCAGTTTATCAATGGACTAGAGCAGGGCTCAAAATTTCAAGTCCTGAGCTACTAGCCAGGCCTTAATAGAGCACTCAGTATAGAGGCTTTCTGTTCATAAATAACAGGGGCTGCAGAAAAAAAGATTTAGGACTCTGTGTCATCAATCTCTTTTTCTAATTTCCCAAAGCCCTCAACAGTAAAGTAAATAAATAGTTTAAAAAATTATAATTATAAAAGATAATGTAAACATTTAAAAAGTTTGAAAAAATAATAATTTTCGGTTTCAGCCCGACAAATTTTTTAATTTTAGTTTTGATCTAAAAGTTTCATTTTGATGCATCCCTCATAGTTACATAGTTGAACAAAGACATAGGTCCATTGAATTCAACCTATGTGTGTTTGAGTGTGTGAGCCTGTGGGTACTGGTCATTAAAAGTACCTCTACCCCTGAATGTTTTGTTCTCTGAGGAAAGTATCTAAACCAGTTTCTAGGCCTGGTTCACACCTGCGCATTTCGAGAACGTGCGGCAATTTACATATTTTCGTGTGCAATAGCTGCACATGTTTGCAATCCCGCACAAATGCAAAACGCACTTGCGGTGCCATTCATTTCTAATGGCACCCCAAACATGGCCGACAAGTCGCGTGGTTTTCCACATGCACAAATACAGCAGAAAAACACGGCTTGCGCGTCACACAAAATATTCGCATTTGCCGCGTGCATGATACCTTTGAAATCAATAGGGCCGGCCGTGCAGCAAACATGGCATGCAAACATGGACAAATGCGCATTCCTGGGACTAGCAGGTGTGTACCTGGCCTAAATTCATTCAATAATGCAATACTCTCTGCTGATACCACTGCTTGCAGAAGAGAGTTCCACAACTTTACTGTTCAAACAGAAAAGAATCCCCTTCGCCCTTGGTGGATAGTTTATTACCGATATTATTTTTCTAAAGCAATACAAACTAATGCTTTAAGGTCACTTTCTTAATATTATGATTCATGAGATGACGAGGGAGCATGATGCCGGCTTCCCGGCCAATCGGCTTCCGGATTTGCTAGCTTCCTGACCAATCGGGAAGCCGGGCAGCATGGAGCCGTTTCCTGGCCAATCAGGAAACCGGGCAGCGTGTAATGATGCGCTGCCCGGCTTCCTGATACAGGAAGTACTCGTGCTAGGTATCGGAGCATTTGGGCGAGTACTCACCCAAATACTCGGTATTGGCACCGATACTAGTATCGGTATCAGTGCATCCCTTCTTACAATTTGTTGCTGTCATTCATTGTTCTTTTTGAGGCAGCTTTGGGGGCAACCTGAGGTCGACTTTTTTAGCACCCTTATTGGATTGTCAACATCTTGTGTTTTTGTGTTGTTCTGTACAGTTTCTTTTAAGCTGAAAGCTACCAATGTTCCATCTATAGTGCCACCGATATGTTCTGTACGCTTAAACATTGTATGTTTTAATATACTGCATGTAGTTAATTCACTTTGTGTATTGAAGTTTGTATCCACTTCAATACTTTTGTAAAAACCATTCAAAAATGTATTGAATAAAAAACAAATAGGTAGTCTTAGTCACTGTATAAATCAGTAATAATAAGAATAAGCATTTGTCAAGTATGTACCTTTTTTTCATTGAGTTAAGTGAAGCCCTTAAAAGCAGAAAGAAATATTTCTAATATACTATAATTAACTGTAAAATATTAAATTTATGTAAACAAGTAGCATGCCTTCTTTCATTCTCAAAGTAGAACAGATTGTGGATCTATTCCATAGAGAAATCACTGTCAGTCAACACGGCTTACTTAACACCTTATACCTTAATTGGTGATTGGTGATGCGTTCACAGAGATAACGAATTGAGGTTGAATAAAGGTGATCATACATGGACCAGTTATCCTGTCAGATTCAGTCATTTAAAAAGTAATTTACTTATAATTCTCATATATCTGGGGTGAAAATGATTCCAGCTGCCAGCTGTTATCTCTTTGACAGCAATTAAATACTGTACGTGCAGGCATGGTAGATGCCAGTGTATGTGGTTATCTGTCAGTGTATGGAGGCATCGCATAGGCACCTATATGGATTATTCCGAAGTTTGGCTTGGCTGCTCTGTGTCTGTCACATTCAGTTGTGTGCCAGGGTCACTCTCGAGGTAGTAAAGGCATTAGTCTTGTAGGGGGCCTGGACATAAATCTTTCACGACAGGGTCATCCAGGATTTATACCACCTATCATGCAAGGAAAGGGCTACTGCTTAGGCATAGGGAAGTTTTCAGGCAGAAAATATCTAATTGAGGCAGGTCTTACGCTGACAGTTTATTTAGTGATCTGGCTATTATTTCAACAGACAAATAATCTTGCCTGTTTTTACAATTTTCACCTTTTTTCATCCTTTAGCATCCATACTGCTAATCTGCTCCAGTCTCATTGCAGTCACTTTCTATACAGCAGCAGGAGCACTTGTATGTTGATGGGCTTATTGATGCTGACAACAGAAGTGTCGGCACAACCGACAGCTGCATATACAGATGCTCCTCGGGTTGCAATCAATCAAGTTACAATTTTTCGCATTTACGATTGAGTTTACTGTACAGTTCTGTACAGTAAACTCCCTGTTATTCGGCACCCACGGATCGGTAGGTGCCATATAATTGTAGTTTCTGGTTGCTTGAGATTTAATATGACTCTCAAGCAACCAGCCCCGAGGCACTCCGCTTCCCTGTTCACCTGCCAGCTCGCTTCCGCAGTCGGCAGGTGAATGTAAACAACCGAGATCTGCTAAACCCATCGTAACCCGATTGTATCGTAAACTGAGGAGTTTACTTGTGTACTGTACTGCCGCGGTCGGCAGCAGAAAGTACACAATGGGAATCAATAGCGAGACTGTTACTGGCTATTAGAAAATTACAATAGCCAATAGCAGGCTGGCTATTGCACCCAACCACTGATCAAAGGAGCAGACTTAAGAGAGAACTTTCTCTCTCTCAGGTCCACTCCTCCTCTTAGTGGGCGGGGATACAATAGCCAGCCTGCTATTGGCTATTGCATTTTGAAATAGCCAATAGCAGTCTTGCTGCTGATTTCCACTGTGTACTGTCTGCTGCCGACCGCAGCAGTACAGTACACAAGTAAACTCCTCGGTTTACGATACAATCGGGTTACGATGGGTTTAAGCAGGACTTAACCCGGTCATAAACTGAGGAGTGTCTTTAGTCTCTGCCAACACAGCATGCAACAGGGTAAAAATGGGGTAAAACAATTGGGTAACAGGAACTGTGGGTGCCTGAACAAGGACCCTCATGGCAGGAAAACCAGGTTTTATTGGAAAGTTGTAGGTTTAAAAAGATTTCAAAAATTATTTTTGAAATTATATTAACAATGTTAAAGATTCTATGAGGTTTTAGTGACTAAGTTTGCATCTACTTTAACAAGAAGGCTTACATTTTCACGTTCAGGAATCTTCTATCTGCAATACAATCTGTTTAAGGAACAGTATAGATGAATATGCATGTAAATAGAGTTAGAACATTTGTTAAACTTATATTTTTGAGTTTCTTACAAATGTACATGAAAATGCTGTTATTTGCACTGTTCTGCCTCGATGCAGCAGTGTGGCTTCACATGTATTTGCAAATCTAGGCAACAAAGAGACTCAGTTTTAACTATAAATGTTGAAATGTTTAAAAAAAAAAGTGTACTAGGGAATTTATGTTTTGCTCTGTGTGTTGCCCTACCCGTGTGTACCTTTCCTTTGGCTAGTTATACATTAGTCTCAGCAGCTGCCATTTTTGCTTTGTGGGATTTGGTGCAGACACACATTAGGGCTCTATAGCTGCCTTGATCAAGTCTGGACTTCTGGAGTGTTGCTGTAGTTTTAGGGAGGATGGGGCTACCTCCAAGGCATACCTGCT
>NW_017306365.1:98119-109271 GCF_000935625.1 Nanorana parkeri
CTGCCTTAGGACTGCCTTAACATGGCAGTGTGGCTTTTCATGTATTTACAAACGTATGGAACGAAAACTTCTGTTTTTAACCTAAAATATTGTAAAGTCTTGTACCATTTTAGCCACTGATTATTGCAGAAAGTTTAGAGTTTAACTATTACCCTTTACTGCCTAACTTAAGTTAAGATGTAAGCTTTTGGGATCTATTATGTCACTATTAGGTCTTCAGGCTTTATACAGGCTGAAAAACCCTGAAGAAAGGACCTAATGGGTCCTAAAAGCTTACATCTTTATTAACTAATTTAACCTATAAAAAGTGTAACTTAACCTCCAAACGTTCTTCATTAACTTAAATGTTAAAACAGTTTAATTCAGCTTGTTGTGCAGACTATCTGGAGAATGTGCTTGGGAATTTTTGTATAGTTTTTTTGTCTGTACACTTTACCTAATCTACACATATCTTGTCTAATCTGCAATGGTCAACAAAGGAATGTTATGGAATGGAATTCTCCTGTCTACTGCATTCAGTCTCACTCTCCTGGAGTTTCTTGAGCTATGGGAAATCATTAACTAAACTAACATCCTGTACTAGTGCAGGGCCCACCCCGACAGTATTGTACCCCCCAGAAGTTTCTTTATAGACTTTACTAAGGATCTGTTACCCAGCTCACTACAACTTTCAGCCCCTTCTATCATCTCAAATGGATATTCAGGATTAGGACTGTAAGCACCTTTATTTTCTCCCATGGTAACTGAAATATCAGAAATCAACAATGCATTTACATTTTTACCATTGTCATAAACAATAACCATTTCTTTTTCTGACTTAGCTTTCAGAAGGACAGTGATTGTAAAGGGAATAGACACAGATGAGTGGTTATCTCCCATGGCAACCTCAGAACACACCAACTTCCTGGGTATCTGACCATCTGCAGGGAAATGCCCCAGTATTTGACATTTAACATAACCATCTGGGTCTCTATCAAGACCGCTACCAGATGAGAACTCTTCTGGCCAGGGGCGTAACTAGAAATCACAGGGCCCCATAGCAAAATTTTGTATGGGGCCCTGTGATTTCTAGTTGCGCCCACCTGATAACCCTCACAGCCCACCTGAGAGTGACCCTGCAGAGCCTACCATAGACTCTCTATGGTGGGCTCTGCAGGGTCTTAGGTGGGCTGGTCAAACCCTCTTACCTGTCAACCCCGATCCAATGTCCGCCTCCTCCTCCACCAAGGTCGCTGGCAGGCCCCACCTCCATCGTCATCAGGCCACGCCTCCTCCCTCACCAGGCCCCACCTCCATCGCTTGGCCCTGCCTCCTCCTCCGCTGCCAAAAGCTTTTCCCAGCCGCCTCCTAAGCAGCTGCTGGCTGTCACTGACTCAGCAGCAGCTAGGAGGAGGAACGCGCCGCTGCACACATCACTGACAGGTTGTCAGTGATGTGAACAGCGCCGCATCTGCCTCACAGCCGCCAGTGACAGCCAGCAGCCTGAGATGCCATAGCGACCCATGCGGCCCGCACAGCATCAGGGGGATGTCCTGGTCGGGCACCCCTGTGCCACGGGCCCCATAGCGGCCGCCTGGGTCACTATGGCGATTGTTCCGCCACTGCTTCTGGCTCCTCTGGCACGGCTTACAGGTCTCCACATGTAACATTTATTCTAACACTTTAGGGGCTTTATCAGGTTTACAACAGAAACCTGCTTGTGAGTTGGTGACCCCAATCTCTTTATTCCTACTTGTGCACTCCAGCACTTTTACCAATACCTCTTTATTTTTCAATACTGTCTCTTTAAACCCTTCCTGGGTTACAGACAAGATTTCTGCCAATTCCTCTGCCCTTCCTCCTTGCAAGATTTGTCTGCTGCTACAGCAAGCGCGCCTTTGACTATAACTTGGTCATGGTAAGTAGCAGGCCAGACTTGGATGATAGAAATGCTTTCCGACACTTGTCTAACAGTCCTGTGAAATTCCCTTCATACACCGAAATAACCTGGAAGCAACTCAGTAGTAGACTGTGAAACCTGTTTCATCATCATTAATAAACATTGTACTAAACAGTCACAATCTTGCCCACCTTTGTTTAGTATTGCCTGTAACGTATTGTTCTAATTATTTGTACTCCGCAGCGCCAGCCCATCCATCAGAGGGGGAGATACAGAAGTAAATGGTGGCTAAACATTCAAGAATTGATACATACCTGCCAACATGTCTGTCAATACAAGCCAACATGTCTGCCAATAGCCTGGTACTCTCCTAGAGCATTTCTAAGCAGTTTATCCACTACCATCCTCTTTGACTCAGCAACAGTGAGCTGCTCCACAACCTCGCCAAGGAAATTGTCGATTTGGTACACAACATCTGGCAGACTGCATTAAAACATTTCCAACAATGTGAGCCTGCGGCTCTTTTGTTAGCATATGCATATTCCATTACTCTTTGAGGGAACGCTCTCACCCAGCAGGGCAGCACCACAGTTATCCTGAGAAACCATAGCTCTGGCACTCTTGAGGTTTCTAGGGATACCTCTGTTGACCCTGAAACTATTGTGAAAGAAAATGGCACACTTTTTCCTACTGGTCACCCCTACCACATTTAGATCAGCACTTTGCTTAAATAAATCAGGTATATACATGTATATAGGTTTCCATCATTTTCAGGTTTACTTTTACCCTTGCCTTCCTACTGTACTGGGCACAAAGGAAAGTCTCCCTAGTGGGTTTCCCTACTGGGGTCACTCCCACTTCACGGCAAAGTTTTACTGCCAGTTTCTCCAAGGACTAACATATCACTTCCAGTAGTATATACGAACAGACCACACTATCCAGAGAATTCCAATACTTCAGACTTCATTGAAATTCACAGCAAACCCAGTATAACAGAGAATAAAAGTGTGTAAAGCAGCACATACCAGCACCGACAGGGAGACTGGTGAGATTGAGTTAAAACATCTGACTTCATTTGGTATTGTTGGTATGGAGATTATAATATGTATGATGGGATTAGTAGTTTCTTTGTGCTCTACTGAACCTTATGCACCGGCCAGTTTAGAGTTTTTGAACACATTTAAGTGAGATACTGGTCTGTATTTGTTACCTGTATAAATAAGCCTACGGGTGAGAGGTTGTAGCTGGTTGGGGCTTTGCGGTGCTGGTATTTGCTGCTTTGTTCACTTTTATTCACTGATATACTGGATTTGCTGGGAATTTTAATAAAGTCTGAAGTATTGGAATTCTCTGGTGCGGTCTGTTCGTATACTACTACATTCCAAGGTGGAGACGCACCTATTAGACCAGCACCTGGGAAGTCCTGATGGCGGCTAAGGAATTGGAGCGGTGAAATTTCCTTTGGCTCTATATCACTTCCAGTGCTTGTCTCTTTAAAGAAAGTCTTACCAGCCACCACTATACATCCCACCATTTTAATTTGAGAGCACTGGATTTGCGACAACTCTTTTTACTCTTTTCCTTTTGGACCTGGCATGCTACCCATGCGGCCTCGGGGGGAACAATAGCAGGCACTACATGCACCTTATCCCCCCTTATAGCCTTAACAGGGACTTTTCCACCTTTGCCAGGGGTAAGTGTAGACATTTTTTCCATGCAAACATGGCGGACATCCACAGATCTCAATCTAGTCAGGCTAGTTTGTGCTGTATCCAGGGACAGGGGACACTTAGCAACAGCATGCCTGCACTGCAGACAACACATTTGCCTCTATGCATTGTCAGGGCCTTTCAAGGGGCACACACAGACCTGTTGCTGAGGAGGCATCATAGTCGTGGTGAATCTTCTCCATTATCAGGATTCCACTTTTAAACATGCCTTGTTGTGACCTTGGCTCATCGCCTATTAGGCGACAGATACTTTACTACCAGCAGGGGCATTAGCAATACTGGAGAAGATTTCTTTGGGCCATGCTTATCACACAGCAGTTCTTCTTAGGGCATTCAGAAAGACTGCATCAACATTAGGCTGCATCTTTTGCAACGTGCAGTGTTGCCACAGTTAACATCACTCTCCTGCTTCTGGACAGCCATTGACTCCTTCATGGCACCAAGAGCCAGCCTGGCTCTCTCTGTAATGGGGTTATAGCTGCCAAATAATCAGTCCAGGGCAGGCTCCCAAACTGGCAGATTCTGTTTGGGCCCATGTTGGGCTTGCCAGATGTAAACCTCTGCAGCCACAGAATTCTGTCTTTTATTTCAGCTTTATGCTTTGGAGATCCTCATATTCATCACTATAAACATTTGAAGTCCCCAGCAGCTTGCGCAGTTCAAGCAAATTGGTGCTATGCCACTTTAATCTGTATCTGCAAGCCTGAAAGGGCTGCATTCCCTTTAAGGCTTTCAGATACAGAACACCTGCCAAGCACAATATGCTGTTTCAATATCTCCTTATCATAGAGCATACCCAGTTCATCACATTTCAGCAAGGATCAGCAGACTCCACTTTTGACTGCTCCGAGCACTAGTTGTAAAATTTAGCTTGCGTTTAATGACTTTACTGCCCATTTATATTTAGCTAACATTACTTTACAGCAGGTTTGCCTTTCAGGGGGTTTTGAATCACATCAATACAACAGAACACAACAGAATCCAACTGCACAGACCCAAACTCTCTCACAGGCATCAGCTTGGTATTTGGATTGCTTAGTTTTTTTCCCCCGTAGAACAAAGCTTTCCCCTCAGGCATCAGTCTAGTCAAAGTGCCTCATTTCAAGGCCAGAACAGACACTTTCCTAGAGTTGTACACACATGCTGCCACCTTGCCTCATGACTCTCCTGGGGAGAGAAGAGCACTGACCAGACCGTGACAGCTTTTCTGGGGCAACACCTACCTGTCAATCATTCTCACACCTGGTCACTGACTCCTTTCATGTTAAACCGTGCTTAATCTGCATATCAATAGAGTGACAGTCAATTAAATACAAAATCCCTTTAGTGGAAGACCAGCACACAGGGTTAGAAACTGTGCCAAACCTGTCAGTCAAAAGACTGGAGACACATTCAGTGCTGCAATTGCCATCATGGTGGGTCTGTTTTCAGTGCTAGAAAAACAAAACAGTGCCGCTTAAGCTGTAGAAGCCCAGTTGAAATCAATGGCTGTCTGTATCAGGAAAAATAACCAGTTCTGAGGTGCAGGCTCTTTAAACTGATCATCTAGGTTCCAGCATGTGTGTGGGGATGGGCATGATGCTTTCCATTACTCTTACTTTTAATGGTTTTTAAACTTTTTTTTGAAAATTGAAAATCCTTTTTAATAAGTACCTTCCATCTCTTCCATCCGGTATTAATGGCCTAATTTCAAGTACAAGCTCTTTACACATGATACTGACATTGCTGGCCTTGTTCCACAATGATTAATGTGATTTTTGGCTCAAGCTTTCATTTTTGTACTCTTCACTTCCATCTCATAGGTTTTCATTTTTTTTATATGATAAAAAAGTGAACGTGAAGGACATCCTGTAACTGATAGCCATGTACTGTTTGTACCTCATTCCAGAGCATTCTTGCTTTATGAATGCATCAAGTAGGGATAGTGTGTCGACCATACATTTCCTTGTAACATAAATGTATTTCCCAAATTTAAATATGCTGTTGTGTGAATCTGTTAAGCATGCACTTACAGTGTATTCTTTCACTTACAGGTTTTACTGGGACCTCACTATGTTACTACTGATGGTGGGAAATCTCATTATTATTCCAGTGGGTATCACTTTCTTTAAGGAGGAGAACACCCCAGCTTGGATTGTGTTTAATGTTGTCTCTGACACCTTTTTCCTTGTGGATCTAGTACTGAATTTTCGAACAGGCATAGTAGTAGAGGACAATACAGAAATTATCCTCGATCCACAACGCATCAAGATTCGTTATTTAAAAAGTTGGTTCCTTGTGGACTTTGTATCCTCCATCCCTGTGGACTATATATTTCTTATTGTAGAAACACGTATTGACTCAGAGGTTTATAAGACTGCCAGGGCCTTACGAATTGTCCGTTTCACTAAAGTGCTGAGTTTGCTGCGACTCCTAAGACTTTCCAGGCTCATTCGGTATATTCATCAGTGGGAGGAGGTAAGTTTTCCGCTTTTGCCACCTGCATGATCTAGTGTTCCAAATGTTGGATTTTGGTACTATAGATAATAATGATATATAGAAAAGAAAAAATATATATAATTTAATATTTATTCTTTGCTTCTGCAACACAAGACAGTTACATAAACCGGCTCAAATGGATTATGTCTTTCACCTGATTGCTACCATTGTCATGCACACCTTGGTTTGGCTCCGTCCTTTCGTGCTGATTTGTTAATTGTGAATATTTTTCTCTGTAGATTTTCCACATGACTTATGACCTGGCAAGTGCTGTGGTACGCATTGTTAATCTGATTGGCATGATGTTGCTGCTTTGCCACTGGGATGGCTGCTTGCAGTTTTTAGTGCCCATGTTGCAAGATTTTCCTGACAACTGCTGGGTGTCACTGAACCACATGCAGGTGAGTTGTTCTGGTAATTCTAGTATTACTGGTCACATAATTCGTCTAGTAGCATTGGTGTTTTTATGTAGTATCTCTTTAACGTTTTAACTAATGTTTATCTAATGATTTTACGTTTATCGGTGAAAAGACATATCGAAAACTGTTCCTCCTTCACCGGATAGTTCCTTACTATTAACGGTAATTAAAGCATTATTTGCTTACAGGCAATCAAATCATCACAGTTGGTATTTTTGAGTTTGTGCCCAAAAATGTTGCCATACAAAGCAATACCTAGCTTTGTTTCAGCTATATAAAACTTTAAATGAATATATACCCAGAACTTTGTTTTCTAGATTTGAATAGAATGTGGAAGAGTTAAGCTGGCCATGCACTTTTTTTTCTCATTTAGCCTCATTGGTTGCTATTCTAGGTATTTATGTCATCATTAGAATAGTTTCTTGTTCTCTAGTTCTATGGGCTTTGCAATGTGGGCATAGGTCTGCTGTTCTATTCTACCTGTGCCCTGTCAGACATCAAGATACCAACAGACGAGCTTGATTTGCAGTGATGTTTCCAGTAACAATTACACTGACTCTCCTTATTGCTATGTGTACAACAGTACCTTAAAGTAGACTTTTCTGTATAATATTTTGCTCCAGTGCCAGCTGCACAACATTGCTCTGGACTGGCTTCCTGATAGTGACCACAAGGTAACAATGTGAGCACACAATTGAGAGACTGGGACAGAGAGTTGTCACCCTACAACAAATGAAGACCAATTTGTGTTGGCAAGATCACTGTACAACATGCTCTATTTTCATTAGGACTCAAGTACATCTGTCTTTAGTGCAGTTCACTGTTGTGTAAAGTACATATAACATCCTGTCTATTTGCTGGGAAGGGGCTGTTTACGTTCACAGGTCTATTCACAAAAGAGTGAAGAGTTTGGAGAAGGCAGGAGAAGTGAACAATCTAGGAAAACAGCTGAACTGGAAAGTGAGTTGAATTGGAGATTTTGTTTCCAAATCAGCTATTTTGTCCTAGATTGTTCACTTCTCCTGCCTTCTCCAAACTCTTCACCCTTTAGTGAATAGTCCTGTCAGTATCTGTGCTGTGGTATGCAGCAAATTGGGTGCACTTTAGTGCAGCAATAAGCGCTTACTAGGATGGCCAATCACCACACCGCCTTCAGTGCAAAACTGTGCCTAAGCACCCAAGTTAGGATCACACAAGCTATGATTTGTTAATTAAAATTGTCCTGCTAATTTTCTGTTCTGGTCTGATAAAAATTACTTTATCCCAGTGTAGCTTTTAATGCAAATCACTTTTTTCTGGCCACACAAATGAAAAAAAGCAATCCACCAAAAATTGCCGCAGAAGAGATTTTTTTAGACTGCATCATTTTTCCCCTCACACTTGTGTGATGCAGAAGAGCAATTCACATAAATACTATGCTGAGATGATATTGGCTCCATCACTTCAACACATAAAATACAGACAGCAGAGAATGGAATCACCCTATAAAAGATGAAATTCTTTAGACAGCGTCATATTTTATTTCAGCTTCGATTTAGCAATATTTTATATCATCTTCATGTGTATTCTTGTGATTTATTTTCTGTTTTTACTCATGTCAGAAAGCATATAGCATTTAAAACAGCTAGCTTTAACTGTATTTGTTAGCATCTACTGACATTAATTCTTCCCTTTCCCATATATTTTCAGCCTTTAAAACCTCACATTTTCCAGTGTTTTCATTCTGGGGTTTTTTGGAATTATTAAGTGATGTTGAAGATTATTGTCTTATTTTCATAATATATTTTGCTGAGTGGGTTTGAGCTTTTTGGTTGTAAAATGCATCCATGACTAGGGTATGTGTTCTTAGCATCAAGAATCTAAATCCACAGACTTGTTTTCCTTTTAGGCATTATATAATTTGTATAAAAATCTAAATCCTTGTACGTATTACTTTACGGCTCATGCAATTTGCACCACAAAAATAAATCCTGAACTGAAATGAATGCTACTGTTAAACCCTGCTGACTATGATCGCATAATCTCTTCAGATTAGCAGGGGAATGGACTCCTGTAGGTAGATGTCATAGTTAGACACAAGCTAAGCAGAATTTGTGCACATTACAGAAATGCTGCTAATGGACACTGAAAAGTTTCTGGGTATGACTGGTCCAGCTGTTCAAGGAAAATGTACAGATTTATAAGTTTGATTGTGCTCAGAATCATTTGCAACAAAATTACTGCAATAAATTACTTTTTCCTTTTTGTGTTAGCTGATGTTACACAAGGTTTGCAAAAACCAAGCGCATAACAATTCTCTTTAGGCCTGTGATTATAATTAGATAAAAATAATGTTTCTTTATGTTGCAGAATGCTTCATGGGGAAAGCAGTACTCCCATGCCATTTTCAAAGCCATGAGTCACATGTTGTGCATTGGGTATGGTCAGCAGGCACCAGTGGGAATGTCGGATGTGTGGCTTACTATGCTAAGCATGATTGTTGGTGCCACTTGCTATGCCATGTTTATTGGCCATGCCACTGCGCTTATTCAGTCTCTAGATTCATCACGGCGGCAGTATCAAGAAAAGGTATGCAAGCTTTTTAAGTGGTGCATATGTCTAAGCAGTTGCAATAGTATTTTTTTTATGATTTGCTATTAAGAAAATTAAAGATTGTTATGGCAAAAGATTTAATGCACTGAATTCAATAATCAGTGACAATGACAAGTTTATGGTATAATTCTGCAATGTGCCAGATATTGTGAACATAACAGTTTTATAAAGTGTTGACTGGGCTTACATATGGGATCATGCTCACTTGTCTACTGCTTAAAATAATTCAATTTTATATACTGTACAGTTCTGCCATGCAGCCTCTGCAAAGTGTAAGTCAGTGGGGTTTTACATTCACTTCATCAATGCTACTGAATTAAAGCTCTAGGCATGAAAAGACAGTATTTTTGAGAAGTGAGATACTGCTTAAGGTGGTTGAGCTTTCATCATTCTTTATTTTGGCCACCATTCTGCCTTCTAGGTGAGTCAGTGTACAACATAAATCTGGTTCTTTGGGAAAATAAAGTAGAGCCAACACAAGCAGACACATCTAGTCAGAAGGTTATATCAGCAGGCTTCCTCCAGTTCCATGTTCTCTGGGGATCCGTTATTAAAATAGGTGCTAAGAGAAATAGAGAAGTTGTCATGGCTGATTTATTTCTAAATATAACATTTGTCTAAATATAAAATTTCTAAATATAATAGAGAATTTACTGTCTTTGGCTATAATACATTGAGATACTGACCTGAAACAAGTATGAAAGTCAGAAAAGTCAGATTTTTGGATTTTTATTTTTAGTCCATGCCTTAAAAAGTATGAAAACTGGTGAGTCTGCAAGGGCAGCCTTTGTAAAAATGTTCTTTAAATAGTGAGGCTTACCAAGTGCTAGTTTAAGCTAGAAGGTTCAGATGAGACTGATTGATTAGCGCACTCCCAGGGTGTGTGGTCAATGGTGGCCAGTGTGCTGCTCCTATTTTGGTTGGACCGGGGTGTCCAACTGTAAGACTGAACAGGAAAAAAACAGATTGTTGCACTCCTACCCTCCTTCTTTTTCTTGCTAGTTTAAGCTAGTAGTAGTGCTCCCGCACATTTTGGGACTTCAGTAAGGAACAGCACAATTATGAAATTTCACCCAGTTACATATTACTTGTAGAGGTTACCAGAGTTAAAGGAGGGCAGTATGTTCTTTAACCTCCTGCCGTCCGGACGGCAGGAGGTTAAAACAGACGGACGGCAGACTACCATTTGCGGGTTTTTTTCCTGCTCGCACGCGCCGATCGGTTGTATGGGGTGATTTGATCTGCCGCAAACCCGCAAACCAGATCTCTGCTTCATCAGCTTCTTTTGGGGTGCCCAGGTGACATTAGGGGTCCTAGAGACCCCTAATGTCTCCATAAAGAGGACCTGTCAGTGTGCCTTTGCTATTATACAGGGGGATTGTTATCCCCCTATGTAATAGCAATAACAATAAGTGTAAAAAAAATAAATATATATAAATAAAAAAAGTAAAAATAAAATAAAAGTCACATATAAAAAAAGTAAAAAAAACCCCCAAAATTGTTAAGTCCCCCACCCCCACGTGTATGCACATATAAGCGTAAATATGCGTCAGATGCGCCAGCGAGCGAAAACGACAATTGCGCTAAACATGCTACATATCGCCGCAAGTGTCGGAGTGAGAGCAATCATTTTAGGGACATCAATCACTGATAACACTAAACTGATGAGCGGTAACAACTTTTACAAACGTCGCCTTTGGCCAATTTTGGGTATTGTAGTTTTTTGAGGTTCAGCGCGTACGCGCAATTTTAAGGCTTGACATGTTTGGTGTCTTTTTACCCGGCATGACCCCGTCTCTTATATTTTACCAACAAATTGGGTACTAATAAATGTTTTATAATTTAATATAGGGGAAACAGTTTTTTTTTAATTTTCTGTAATTTCTCCTTTAATATAGTAAAAAATAAAAACCGCAGTGGTGATTAAATACCACCAAAAGAAAGCTCTATCTGTCCCTAAAAAATTGTATAAAATTCATTTCAGTACAGCGTTGTATGACGGAATAAATGTCAGTCAAAGTACCGCAGCGCTGAATACTGAAAAATGGCCTGGA
>NW_017306365.1:111096-143129 GCF_000935625.1 Nanorana parkeri
CTGTCAGTGTGCCTTTGCTATTATACAGGGGGATTGTTATCCCCCTATGTAATAGCAATAACAATAAGTGTAAAAAAAATAAATATATATAAATAAAAAAAGTAAAAATAAAATAAAAGTCACATATAAAAAAAGTAAAAAAAACCCCCAAAATTGTTAAGTCCCCCACCCCCACGTGTATGCACATATAAGCGTAAATATGCGTCAGATGCGCCAGCGAGCGAAAACGACAATTGCGCTAAACATGCTACATATCGCCGCAAGTGTCGGAGTGAGAGCAATCATTTTAGGGACATCAATCACTGATAACACTAAACTGATGAGCAGTAAAAACTTTTACAAACGTCGCCTTTGGCCAATTTTGGGTATTGTAGTTTTTTGAGGTTCAGCGCGTACGCGCAATTTTAAGGCTTGACATGTTTGGTGTCTTTTTACCCGGCATGACCCCGTCTCTTATATTTTACCAACAAATTGGGTACTAATAAATGTTTTATAATTTAATATAGGGGAAACAGTTTTTTTTTAATTTTCTGTAATTTCTCCTTTAATATAGTAAAAAATAAAAACCGCAGTGGTGATTAAATACCACCAAAAGAAAGCTCTATCTGTCCCTAAAAAATTGTATAAAATTCATTTCAGTACAGCGTTGTATGACGGAATAAATGTCAGTCAAAGTACCGCAGCGCTGAATACTGAAAAATGGCCTGGACGGGAAAGGGGTTTAACACCGCGGACTTCAAGTGGTTAAACAGTTGACATCCACTCGCACATAATTTTTGGGTTTTTCAGATTTGGTTGAAGTGACCCTTTTAAATGTCTTTTTATAGTGACAACTGCTTATATACCTAATTGAAATATATTACAAATTATATAATAGGGATTAGAGTGCATGTCCTAAATGCTACCCACTTCTGTAGACATAAACCAAAAGGTTTTGTAACAAAGTATCAAAAAGAATAATAGGACATCCGATTTACATTTTCCTTGACTCCTTGATTTTCCTGGGTTTATTTCCAGAAAGTGATACACATTATACTTATTATTTTGACCACCTTGAAAGAATGTCAGATGCCAAAGTATATAGTCATGAAATATTATAATTTGGGAAGGATGGCATTAAAAAGTTTTTTAAGCGTTGCAACGTAAGCATACATTCGAATAGATATGACTTAATAATGAATAGCTTTTGAAACTTTTTTAAGCACAAAAAAACTTGTGGTGACATAATGCAGAATAATATTTTAAAATGACTTATGAACTACAATCCGAGAATCAGGGTGAATCCATTTTCTGTGGTTCACTTTATTAGTTGCTAATTTTTTAATAAATGTAGAATCAAACATTTACCAGGCAATATTACCTCAAAAATCCCACTGTCCCTAACTGCAGTGTATCCAGTATTTAGTTTTTGGTTTCTTTAACTATTGGATGAGTCATGAGCATGTCTGTAGACAGGAAACCTGTAATAGGAGACAAACCGGATTTTATTATTCAGTGTAACACATTTAAGCATAATTTACAAAACAAACCACGATGGAGACAGCATTTTATAATTACTGATTCACGTGTTTTACCTTTGATTTTGTTTCCAATTAATTAAATGAATATGATTGTAATATTTTATGCTTGTAGCAGTACACTTAATGGTCTGCCCACCCGAAACAAAGTTCTTTATTGTGGGTAGTCTAAAGTAGGAATAGAAAGCAAATTAAGTGAGGGAAGAAAGAAAGAAAGAAAGAAAGAAAGAGTAATGGTAAAGACCCAGGAAAGGGCACAGAGTAGCCAAAGTGAAGATGGGGAAAGGAAGAGGAGAAAGAGGAAGGAAAGAGAAGGGACAAAGTGAGCAACAACCCCAGGACAAGACATGTGCTTCGTTCCGAATCAAAATTCGGACGAAATTTCGGAAATTCGTAGATTCCGAATATCCGAAATATAACATACCCGGATCCGAAATTTCGGATTTGGAACGAATATCGTCCAAATCCTGTGCATGCACTGTTTAACATTTAAACGGATAAAAACGAATTAAGAGAAAGATTTTAATGTCCCTTTAATGGTAAAGACTAGAGCACAGCAACCAGAAATTACAAATGTGCCAATTCTGCTACACCATCTCAAGTGGAATTTTCGAGAATTCGTCCGAATCCAAATTCCGACACGAATTCCGAATCAGATCCGAATACGAATCCGATTCCCGAAACGAAACACATATAGGATTCCGCATCAAAAAGGTTCGTTCTCTTCCTGTTGAATCTTTAATTTGTTTGATATCATGTAGAATGCAACAGGAGGAGAGGAAACACCACAAGATAGGCAGAAATAGAGTTAGGTACTGTTCAAGATGGAATATGTATTAACCTTTAACAACCAATCAGAATGTATACATCATTATTCTTCCAACACTAGATTGCTAATCTTTGATTGGGTTTAGTACATCAGTGATACTTATTGCTGCATATCATTGTTCTCTGCTACTAAAGCCCATAATGTATATAAAAAAGAGTAAACCTTCCCCTTTTAATAGCACTGAATAGGATTACTTCAATGAAACTGTCTACAAATATCAAAGGTTCACTTTAACACATTTGTAAACCGGGCACTCTGTTCTAGCTTTCATCAGCAGCGACCTAAAATAAATATAAGCGACTAATTGGAATCTAGGCTGCATGCTGAGCTTGTGTCTTTGCATGCTTTCATACTCATATACTCCTTTTTTTTTTCTTCTTCTATGTACAGTACAAACAGGTGGAACAGTACATGTCATTTCACAAGCTACCGGCTGATATGCGTCAGAGGATCCATGATTATTATGAGCATCGCTATCAAGGAAAGATGTTTGATGAGGAGAGTATCCTTGGGGAGCTAAGTGAGCCTCTACGGGAGGTGAGATTGTAATACTTGTTCAGACATTTACTGCTCAGTTTGTCTTCAAGGCATTGCTGCTTAACAAAAAATTAAAGATGTAAAATAAGACATATCGGTGGAATAATACACAGGGCGTGGTGTGGTTATGCTAAACTGGGGATGTGCTTCACATGAATACTGACCATCTGCAAGCAGTGTGATGACAAACATCATGCCCAGTAAATTAATTTGTTTATAGCTGCCAATAAAGGAAAACACCACTACACACCGTTTCTGTGTAAAATGACCACAATGATATCCAGTAGCATTTCACATAGGGTTGCCACCTGACCCGTATTCACCTGGACAGTCCGGGTTTTGAGACCTGTATGTGCTGGGTCTGGGTTTCAGCTGGCACATATGGGACTCAAAACCCGGACTGTCCAGGTGAATCCAGGGCAGGTGGCAACCCTAATTTCACAAAAGCAACAAAGCACCTATTGTTTAATCAGGGTCTCCATCAAACACAGGGGGAATTAGAATAGACCCTACGTGTCAGCTCAGTCATAGGCTCTTTCACACAGGGGCCGTCCATTCTGTCCAGTTGTTTCCTCCATTGCAAGATGGAGGAAAACACTGAACTAACCAGGCCCCTGCTAGGTCTATGGGGAGTCAGACATGTGTCAGTATACATCAGGTTACCTCCGATCCATCACGATCGGGTCCACAAAAACAGAATTCAGTTCCCTTTTTTTTTCAGACCTAGAGTTGGAGGTATAGAGTTGGAGGTAATTGGATATAAACAGACGCACAACCATTTACATATCACTGCCCATAGTTACATTGGGCTTCCAAACAGATCCGCCTAAAAAACTGACAGGCAGACCTGTGTGAAAGGAGTCACAACTGAGCAGGTTTTAACCAGGTGAGAAATCTGCTCCTATGATGAAATCGGGCTTTCTCGGACCTTCCTAACTAAAGCTATGCTGTCCGTTAGCATCATGAAGTGAAAGGGTTGAACATAGACAGAAGCTTGCCAGTGTGCTGGTACAGACTGATTTCAGTAAACCCTCATTTTAAAACAAAATCCATTTTTTCCCTAAGCCTTAAATGGAAAGTAAAGAGGTTTTGTACACAATGTAATTATTACAGTCAGGACTAAACGAAGAACATTATTTAAAACCTTTGTTTTATTTTTATAGTCAGGTAAATTGAAATAAAGTATATTAAAGTGCAATTGAAGCCAAAAATATATTTTTGTTTTAGTTGTGGATAGAGTATAGCGGGATCAGATGTGTCCCCAATAAGGAGATTCACCCACTATATTTGTCCTGGTAACCATTATTACTACAAGTGAAACACCCCCCAAATTTTGAGTTTTCATCAGAACAGGGATATATGGATCATCTTCCAATGGGGACACTAGTCCTGGTGACCCTGCTGACCACCAGGGATTAGTGGGATTACTGGGACCAGCTCCCGATCACATGATTACTGTTATGGCCAATCACAAATTGTGATCACTAATAAAAGAAGCTACCCTGTATCACTTTGAGGAGAAAAAGATACATTTTATCTTTGCGGAGTCTCTGAAGAGAAGCATGTATAAAAAGTCTGTAAAGCAGATCTCTAGGATTTTCAAAAGTTAGACCTTGCAGTGCCCTGAACTGCAAGGGCTAACTGCTTGTTTTGGTTTAGGGAACGTAATAAAGAAGATACACTCACCTGATCCTCCAACCTGCGGAGGTAACTGCTTACCTCTCTCCCATTTCGCTCCGGCTGTGGAATGTCCCTCATCGTCCTCGAGTCTAATGCAAATGTGAACGGACCTTGCATAGACGTGATGACCTCCGCGAGGCTTAGACTGCTGGAGCTCAGGAAAGAAGAGGCTGTAGGGACTGGTCTAGCAGCCAGGCGGTACCGTGGATCAGTTGAGTGCTGTATATCGTTTTCATTTTAGTCCCTAGACCAAAATGAGCACCTAACTCTTGCAGTTCATCTTTAATAATAAAAAATATAATGATAAAAAAGTTAGATCATGGCTTGATCTAGGTTAGTCTTAGCGTTATGGTCTGTGTCAGTGTTTTAAGTGGGATAGAAAAGCAGAATGCGCACTATTATTTCTGGACCCCACTACAGGAACACAGCAAATTATCCTCATGTATGCGCTATCCCCTGGCATGTCACGAGTAGTAGACATTTTTTACAGTGTTACTAAAAAGTAGCAAACTTGGGTTCAATTATTAAGATTTGTTTATACTTCATCATTCAGGGTCTGTTCACACCATCCAATGCGTGCATGGCGCATTTAACTTTTTTTTGCAATTGCGCCACATTGGAATGCATGACATTGCAGTACCACGTGTTGCAGTGCAGGCGATCGCACTGCGGGTGGGAGGCTTGTCTGCGGCGCCATTAAAATCAATGGCACCACCATGCGCCCTCCCGGACCAGAACACGGGGAGGCTGTGTTCAGTGCTTTAATGGCACGGAACCAAGCCATGAACGCATTGGATGGTTTGAATAGGCCCTAAGGGTTTTTTAAAAATCCATTAGAGTCAAGCAAATGGTACTTAGCAATGTCCTGCATGTCTTAATATACATGTCATAACTCTCATTATCATGGTGTCCAGTGACAAGGTGATGCAGCCACTGTATACCTTCACAAATTCCCAGATTATGTAGCCAGAGAACTGGAACTTCATGAGAGCACAGGAATAACACAGCACATGGAATAATAAAATAAGTTGTCATGGTGATTAATAGTGTAGGAATTCTTTATGATGAAATGTACAGTGTGATAATTAGAAATTGGGTTAATTAAAAGGACATCAGTGTGTACTAATAGGTGTAGAGGACACTGGGAACACAATCATTTCTGCCATGCAAAGTACAATACAAATTCAAATCTAAGGGGGTTATACACAAAGCAGTCAAGGATATTGCTGTAGCTTCGGGTGATCCTTCGGCTTACTTCAGCCACCGGAGCCCTTCAGTTCAGCTCACTGAAGGGCTGCTGTATGGGCTATGCACAATAGCCAGCAGAGCAGCCGAACAGCTCAGCCAAACCGGACGCATATGCTTCGGCTCGGCTGAGCCAAAGTCACAGCCACAGCGGGGAGAATGGTCTGCTGCAGCAGACTATTCTCCCCGGAAAAAAAAAGCCTATACAGAGCCTGGTAGGAAAGTTAGGAGGAACCCCCCGAGTTAAAAATAAAAAAAGTTTGTGTGATTCCCCCCAGAAGCCATACCAGGCCATTTAGGTTTGGTAGGGATTTTAAGGGGGTACCCCACCCCCAAAAATGGGGACCACTGGAAAGGCACCATCCCAGTACTGAGGGCATGTGGCCTGGTAAGGCTCAGGGAGAGGGGAGGTGCTCGATCATCCCCCCCTTTCGTCGTTCCTGCCATGCCTGTGCTCAGATTAAGAGTCTGGTTGGGAATTTTAGGGGGACCCCACGTCCCCCCCCCCCCACATTTTTTGGGGGTGGGGTTCCTCCTTAAAATTCCTACCAGACCTAAAGGGCCTGGTTTGATTTTTGGGGGGCCTGTGAATTCTGCTTTCTGCTTGCTACCTCCTGAGGTAACGAGCAGAATAACCGAACCGAATGTCGCTTGGCGTCATTCGGCTATTCACTCATTGCCGTTCGGCAGCTATGAGAATAGGGGCGAACGGCAATGAGTGAACTGCCGTGCGTTCAACTCAGCCGATCAAAATGTTGGATTGGCTGAGTTGAATGCGTTCTTTACTTTGGCTCAGCCAAACATGCTGAGCATGTTCTGCTGAACTCAAGGGAGCCGAAGACAGCCCTTCACTGGAGATGGCAGCAATTGAGTAAACCTGTTGCTTTTCCATGGATGAGCAAAGCACAGGTTCACGTCGATGAGAGATGTCTCAGGTGGCTCAAATGGCATATGACCCAGAAAGAATCAAAACTGAGGCCCTTAACCGTAAAGGTCAAAATTGCTATTTTTTTGATTGTTTATGAAAAATAAAAATCATTTTGAATACTTTCCTCTATTTATTTTATGCAATTTCTGAGCTCACATTGTTTTGCTCCTTACTCTGGCATGACCTTTTAGTTTTGGACTTATACACAGTAAATTAGAAACATATTTTGGCGTATGACAGAAAAAATTGCAAATCTTTTTTCAGCAGTTAATTTCAGTAGGCGGAAAAAAGAAGGTTGTTCCCTGGAGTTCTGATATACCTTGAATATCCCCTTTAATATTTAATTAATCATTTAAATAGGTCATCAAGGTCATATAACCAAAAGTAGTCAGAACAAAAAGGAGGGTAACAGTGTTTTACCAGAGAAAACACTGTAAAAGAAGGTTATTAAATTGACCGAATTACCCTCCTTTTTGTTCTAATTTCAGTAGGACCCTAGAGAATATGCACAACATATTTATGCTAGCATAAAGAAGGTTTGTGCTTACTTTGCATATCCGATTTTGCCTTTATTACAGGCTTACATCTGTGCAATCACGCTAAGCTTATGTTACATGCAAAAGACACACAAAGGGCTTATAGGATATAAGAACTAATGTAACTTGCCAACCACATCCTACATAAAGATAGAAGGGAGACCCTTAGTGGTCATACGTGATACTAACATATTTCTTGCTTACAAGCAGATCAATTTTAGGTAAGAGCAGTGAAATTGGGACCAGTACAACTACAGTACATTTTTACTGGTTGCTTTGGGTTTATTTAATTTGCACTCTTCCTTATTGTATGAGCACATTTGCCATATTTAATGCTCACAAAATCTTCCTAAGGCCATGTTTAGATGGGCAGGCGCAGCATACTTTCAGGTGCACTCAGCTGGCATGTGAGCTGCCTATGACCTTTTTCTAGCTGTTTTTACCTTTCCATTGACTTGTATGGGTAGGAAAGCTTTTTACAGACAATTGAATTTAAAGGAGAACTATGGGGTTAGGGATTTTCCCCATAGTTCTCCTTAGGGTAACAGGAGGACACAAACTAGCGTCCTCCCGTCACCCTAAGCTCAGTATACCGCAAGCTACTGCTCACGGTATACTGAGACGCCGCAGCTGAAGCGGATCCTGACAATTATGTCTGGATCCACCCAGCTGCGTGAGTGACAGCTGGCTCTGCCTATCTAGAGGCAGAGACAGCTGTACCCTCCCCCGTCCGTTCCTCCATTCAGCGCTGGCGGATAGGAGCGGGGAGGGGGGAATGCAGCCCCTCCCCTGTCACAGCAGAGAGCCGTGACAGGATCGAGAAGTGAGCGAACGCCGTTATGTGTTAGCTCACTTCCCGATCTACTGAGCCGACCTGAGGCAGTCTCATTGTCACAGGTCGGCTAGAACTATGAGGATGAGTGAAAAGCACTCACCTCATAGTTCTCCTTTAACATTACATTTGAGGTTAAACAATCTTTCTAGAAAAAAACCCAAAAACAAAACTATATAAAGAATATATTGCTATAAGCTAAATAAGACATTCTTACACTATTGCTTTTACTGAGGGTGGCCAGAAGCCAGGAGTCAGGTGTCCAATGTGCCTCCAAATGTACAGCTGCACCCTTTCCACTGTTGTCAGCAGAGCATTTTGGAGTGCCTGTGACATTACTGAATTGTAATGACTAAGGTTTGTGTCTATTCTGTGCTCTTAGTTCAGAAATTAGAAAATAAACAGTGGGTTCTTAAAACTGTTGTATTATTGATGTTCTATTTGGTAAAGCATGTTATATAATTATTCTGGATAGATAAATACTGTATAGCTGATCTTTTTGTATTCTCCTTCTTCTACAGGAGATCATCAACTTCAACTGTCGCAAACTAGTGGCTACCATGCCATTATTTGCCAATGCGGACCCCAACTTTGTGACATCAATGCTTACAAAGCTAAGATTTGAGGTTTTTCAGCCAGGAGACTACCTTATCAGAGAGGGAACAGTTGGCAAGAAAATGTTCTTTATACAGCATGGGGTTGTTAGTATATTAAGCAAAGGCAGTAAAGAGACCAAACTTGCTGATGGATCTTACTTTGGAGGTGAGTGTCTCTTGTCTAAAAAATTGTACCTATGTGCTAAGTCTACTGTGGACTTTTCTTCAGTGTGAATACCAATGGTCATGTGGTTATATTCGTCATCGCAGAGATAAAGACCAGCCTGGGGTGGTGAGCAAGCCCCAGGAAGTTATTGTGTCACTGTCCCCTATGGCCTTGGTTCTCAACTGGTGGGTCGTGACCCAAAAGTCGGTCGCTCCCCCGTGTTCAGTGGGTCACTGAATGCCTTCCACTTTTCTAGGTAAGGCTCCTCAGCCTCCCCCTAGCACAGCACTGTCAGTTCTGACAACAAGCAGCCATTCAAAATATTCTGCCTGGTGCCGAGTGTCATCTTGACATAGAGTGGGCTGGGGGGATGGCCGCAAGGGAGCTCCATCCATACATGCATTGCTTACAGCTCCCTCACTTGTCCTGTAGAGGTGCCTGGACTGGAGTGACGTCACATTCTGGCTCCCGACACCTCTACAGGGCATGCTAGGGAGCTGTACCTACAATGCACATATAGATGGAGCCACAGCACAGCAGCCCACACTGGACTCCAGGCTGGGGATCCACTCCAGTTCTTGTAAGATAGGGAGACTGGGTGGATTTAAAAAAATTAAAATTTTGGAGCTTGTATGTGTGTGTGAGAATATCTGAGTGTGAGATTGTGTCTGTATGTCAGTGTTTTTGAGGGCCTGTTCCCGTGCGATTAACTCACCTTACCATGCAATTGCTCCTACTGCGCATTCTGGTGTGGGAGGTGTGTTGTATTGCCATTCATTTGAATGGCACACCAACGGCATCTCCCACCCACAATTCGATCGCCCGCACCGTAACGCACGGTAAAGCAATGCTGTGCGTTCCAGTGCGGAGCAACTTGGGTCATGACTTCATGACCAAGGACAAATGTGGGTCCTGAGGTTACACAGGTTGGGAACCACTGCCCTAGGGTACGTCTCCTGGAGTATTCTAACATCCAACTCAAGTCATCTAGGTCAGGGCACCCAATTTAGGGATGTGATGGTCTAGGGAAGGTGGCATTTACTGTCAGATGGAATAGTCTCCAATGTACTGGAGTTTCAAGCAGCCTGGCTGTATAACAGCTATCTTGACTGCTGAATCACAAGATTACATTGCTACAGATGAACAAACGAGTGGTGGTGGCTTACATTTTAGAACCAAGTGGGGTCTCAAAGCAGGAAACTATTCAGGGAAGTGAAACCTGTTCTTTTTCGGGCAGAGAAAAATCTCTCTTATCTCAAAGCAAATTACATTCCAGCTTTTAGACTGTCTGGGCTGACTACCTTTCAAGAAGCTTTCTCAGCAACTAGTGGTCCTTGAATCCACAAATCTTCACCTCAACTTGCCCTAAGTGGTGTTATCCCCAGATAGATCTATTTGCCTCTCCAAACAACACCCAGCTCCCTGTGTTCTACTCCAAGTATGGGTGTCAGGGGGCAGTAGGGATAGACGATTTTAGTTTGAGTATGCGTATTGCCCCACACCACTCATGCCTAGCAGGGAATTGGTGGGAGATTATTCTGTATTGGGCTCAAACACCTTGGTTCACGTTTCTGATGCAATTGTCAACCTGCCTCTAGAGACACATCTTCTGACCCATGGTGACTTTCAGCATCCCAATCCAGGGACTCTGTATGTGAAGGCATGGAGGTTGAACAGCAAAGGTCTGGAAGACCTAGGCTGCTCACCCTAGGTGATTGAAAATTTGCTTTGCACAAGAAGAGTTTAAGAAATTCGACTTTCTATAAAGTTTGCAAAGAATTCCTAGTAATGCTCTTTCACCTGAAGTTTTCAACATCCTGCAGTTCTTGCAGTCTGTCCTAGACCTAGGTCTGGGCATAAATACTCAAAGCCCAAGTTTCCGGCACTTACTGATGTTAGAAAGGTTTTAAACCCTTTAGTAGAGAGATTCCTTGAAGCAGTCGGCAGAGAAAGAGAATCTTTATCCTAAGTGGGTTCTCTCCCTAGTGTTGAATTTCCTCTCCTCTATTCCATTTGACTCTTCATATCAGTGCTCGTTGGAGAACAATACTTTAAAAAGCTGCCTTTTTGGTAGCTATTGCCTTGATTCGAAGAGTCTTCAAGAGATTCAAGCTCTGATCCCTACATGATACTCTATCCTGATAGGGTTTTTATAACAATACATGAGTTTTTCTTAAAGTGCCATCTATGTTCCACTAAAATCTGTAGTGGGCATTGACAGCATTTCAGGATGAACAAGATTCTATAAAGCTTCATGAATTAGAGGCCAGAACTTTAAAGTGTTACCTTTCTATAACCCACTCCTTTCGCTAAAGAGAATATGCTATTCATCATACCAGCTGGGGCAAGAAGAGTTCAAGCAGATGCATCCCAAACAATTGTGAGTTGGATTGGGTGGGTAATTCAGAGACCAATCAGGCTAGTGGCAAGTGGATTCCCCAAACGGTGACAGCTATAGGAGTATATCGGCATGCTGGGCATTATTTGGGATTGTCTTCTGAGGTAATTTGCTGGTTAGCCAGCTGTTCCTTCATCTTTTACTATAGTGTAGATTGGGCCAATTTCCCTCCCATGTAGTGAATTATTGAGCATTTTATGCTGCCGTGTATGCATCAGGAAACCAGAACATTGAATACTCTCCTTACATAATTTTCCTTTCCTCGTGCCTAACCATGGTAGCATCATTTCCTCTCCCATCTTGTTCTAGTTATGAGAATGCAGTAGAGGACTGCTGTTCAGACTTTTAGTCAAATAAAGTTTTATTCTTTTCAAACAAGGGAAAAAATATATAACATGAGCTTAGAGCGATAAAAAGCATATGATCATCTGCCACTGTGTTGTGCCGTGTGGCTCCGTATACCTCATTAAACGGGGAGGGGAGGGGGGGGAGACAGATCAGTGGACGCGAGACAAGACAAAACAAGGACAACACAATACAAATACAGACAATGTTATGGTACAAGGACGACCAGATTGCTAGTGAAGGCGGGTGGAGACTTCAAGTAGGTTCCTGAGGCATAGCCCGGCCTACGACATACGATGTCAACAGAGAGTAGTGATAAAACTAGTCCCGACATGCCAGGGGACGAAAGTCTCCGAACTCCAACAGGTAAGTCACCGAGAAGGAGAGAGAGAAATCACTTCACCGAGGTTGCTGAGGATGCGGATCTGCGAGGAGACTTCGTCTGCCAATGTTCACGGACCGGAACATCAGGAAAGCTCGTGGTATATGGCCAATATGCCATGCGCCGGCCACGCCCCCCCTGTTCAGACTTTTATAGAGAGTTATAATGGGCATGTGGGTTGGAATGGGAGCGGAGCACCAATTATGTGTATGCTGCCATAGATAGGTACCAGGAAAGAAAAATTATGGAAGGTAAGTATTTCATTTTCCAGTATCTTGGAATCTCAATCCATATCAGGACAATAGGAATCTAATTGCTTTTATTCAATAGTAATTGTAGACATTTTTAGTCGTTTTCACTGGCAATACTTTATATATAGCAGGAGTTGAGTTGAATAACTGAAATCTTCTGTCTACCCCTACCAGAGATTTGTTTGCTGACACGAGGACGAAGAACTGCAAGTGTCAGAGCAGACACTTATTGTCGACTGTACTCTCTAAGTGTGGACCATTTCAATGAGGTTCTAGAGGAGTACCCAATGATGAGACGGGCATTTGAGAGTGTGGCACTAGACCGTTTGGACCGAATTGGTAAGTAGGAACCGAGTACTTTTTCTGGAAAAATTCAATGTCATATATACCATTGTTTAATATGGTCACCACCCCTTGTATGCTCTTCAAGGAACATCCTACATACTTCAATGGATATATCCAACGTCTTTGTGTGACATGAGAAACAATTGGGGTTTTTTTTTAAACTATATTTTTTATTTTAAACTATATTTTTTATTGCAAGAGGTACAAAGATGCAGTTACAATTAGCAACAGAACAACAAGTGAAGAAAGAATGGAAGGAAAGCAGAGGGAAAGAGGAAAGTGAAGATCCGCAAGGATAAAAGAAAAGTAAACCTAGAAAGAGCGAGGAGGTGAAGGTGGCAAAGACAGTAAAAAAGCCTGCAGCTGGGCATAGAACACACACAAAAGCAAAACAGCCCTGTGAAAAATAGAAAAAGGGGTAAACGTGCACAATTTAAGGAGACATAGCTGAGATACTCTCTTGGGTTGTCTGAAACTCTAACCAATAATACCACATTTTTCTAAATCTCTTTTCCCTGTGGTCGAGTGTAGCAGAGAGATCCACCATCAAGATGGTCTTGTTAATGCAGGATAAAAACAAATGGGTTTGAAGATCCCTTGACCCATACTGTTTTTTATTTTCTCAGTAATTATAGTAGACTCCAGTCTATGATGATCGCCTCTCTGTCCTCCTAAAGCTTTGGGTGTGCTTTGGTAAGAAATTATCACCCACTGGCAAATATATCTCCCTGAGTCTCCAGTGATGAGACTTCCCTACAGTACTTTACTTCTTTGCCTCCACCACCAGGACCATACTGATGATGCCACTCTGTCACAGCTGAACTACACCACTTTTTTTTTATTATGGATGGAGAATCAAGGATTGAAGAGTGATGCCATCAATGATTTTGTAATGACCTCAGCTAAGGCAATGCCATGGGCACACATACACAGGCAACCAGCTTGGAGGCACGGAGCCTGTTAACAGTGCAGGCTCAGCATCACTGCGTAAAAGGCTCTGATCAGCCACTGCACCTATCACACAGGCAGGAGCAGTGGCTGGCAGCAATGTGCTCAGTGACTCTGAGCCTACACTATAATGGGTTCTGTGTCACTAAAGAGGCTCACCTGCTGTACCAGCCTGTGTGACAGGTGCAGTGGCCAGGCAGGAAGTCAGCATTAATGAGCTGTACTGAGGATGGGGTGTCCAGTACGGTGTAAGAAAACTATTGGGGTGGTGATTTCTAGTGGGGATGTCTAAAAACTGGAGTCTCAATCTGAGAGAGAAATAAGAAACCAGAAAAACCTGAAATGTAAGCTTTAGGTGGAGTCGTCTGCAGAAAGTTTTCTCTTTTTTTGTTTAATAAAAATTTATTTTTGTCAGGAATAATCAGTAAAGGGAGCTGTATTTCCTTACTGATCACTGCTGTGTTGATGGATACAAACATACTTATACCATTGTGCATCTCTTTGACTTAAAATCAGTTTGTCCAATATTTCCAAAATCTGCCATCCTAATCATTTATATTACAAAAGGCCCTATTAGGAGCTTTGTACAAATGAGCCCACTACAACTTGCACAGAACAGAGAAGCTGGATACAAGCCAATCGACTATGCTTTATCTAATTCAGCTCCTACAGCCTCTTTATTACCTCAGTACTAAATGAAAGGTCAGAGCAGAGATTACTTCTCTGCCTCATCATTATTTCTTTCTTTCCTTTTACTTGCCTGGTTGAAACAGCCCAAAATAGATTAATCCGCAAACCTACATTATAACACATAGGGGTCTATTCACTAAGCTGCCGAGGGCAGCCGAGTGAACCAACCCCAAGTGAAGTGAGCCGAACACTGTTCGGCTATTCACTTCAGGCTGGTACGGCTGATTTCAGCCGTACATCGGCTTGCTTCACATGGCTTCGGGTCGGAGAGGTCAGTGGTGTAACGCACAGATGTCAGAGTTAACCCTCATTAAACCTTCTCTGGTCCTTTTCCTGGTGGTGCTGGTAGGAGGGGTACCAGGGATCCCAACCTGAAAGAAGCAATTTCAGGGAGGTGCCCTTCTCATTTCAGGGAGGTGCCCTCTGCCCCAATTACTTTGTACCTGCACAGAACCATACTGCGCATGTGCGTCTCGGTGTGCCTAAAAATTTTTTTTTTAAATGCTGGCAGGTAGAAAGAAGAATTTGACCAGAAGAGACCTACGGAATCCCCTCCTCATTAAAAACCTACATGTCAGTTTTTTTTTGTTTTTTTTTTAAATTCTCCTTTCAGTAAAACATACAAGTTGTTCCCGTCCCCAGCCTGTGGTCAGACAGCGAAGGAGAAGCAGCTGTCTGACATTCTACTCTCTCCATCAACGTCCTGCCGGCGGCGAACAACACGCCGATGGATTTCCACTTGCCCCCTCGCAGTTTTCACTCGCCAATTGCGAGGGGGCGAGTGGAAATTTTGAGCCCTGGCCAATAGTAATGTAGCAATGCATTTCAATGGGAAACTTTTTTTTTTTTTTTCTATTCTGACATCGCGTGTCAGAATAAAGAAAAAAAAGAAAAAGCAGTGTTTCTTTCCTTGGCGGCCGGGAGCAGGAGACTCCCGGGCCGCCAGGGAGAGTTAGGCTGTTTGGAGATCAGTGTCACTGGTTAGCAGGTAACCAGGGACGCTGATCTCTGTGCAAGTGGCCGGAGCCAGCCATGAGATCACGGCTGGCTCCGCTCAGCTGTCAGAAGCAGGCTGTCGGCCGGCCAATGGCCGGCCGCTTGGCCAGCTTTGGCTTTTAGCACGGCTCAGCGTCATGAATTCTAGGGAAGATAGGAGAGTCCTAAAAGACCTGGGGTACATCAGACACGTAGGGGCTGATTTATAAATCATCCTGCACACGGCACTACTGCTACTAGATGGAGCCAAGGGGTATGGGGAATTCCTATGCTTCTCAGAGCCATCTAGTGGCTGCAGTGCCATGCAAACAACATTGCCCCAGCTATATGCTGAAAACGAAAACTGCCCTAAATGGTACAGTGATATCACAGGCCAGGAAAAAACACTATTGTTTACTCCTACAACTGCAAGTAGGCAATCTGTAGGCTTTTTTTTTTTTTTTTTAAAGTTTCCAAGGCCCACTTTTACTTACCTTTACTTACGCTCCAGCATTCCAGGCTTCAGCACCTTCCCATGTCTCACCCTAATTAAATGGATGCTGCTTATTTGCTTGTCCTGATGGTCCTGCACACATCACAGTGCAGGCACAATAATGTGGATGTATGGTGGCAGAAACAAGAAACGTTGGCTGCATACAGAGCGGCTTCAGCTGTCAGTCACCTTTTACTGAAACGGGTGCAATAGTAAGGTAAGTAGAAGTATAAGGTAAATATAAAACACAACAAAAGCTGAGCAAAGATTGTTTGTCATACTTGAAATGATGGCAACAATTACTGCAAAATGATATTTGGGGGAACTTTGTAGATTCAGTGCAGGTGCTCTGGGTGCCAGGGCAACACCCTTGGAAAAGTCTATATAAAATGATCATAAATTGCAATCATCACCACCCGCTGTGTCACCCTACCAGTCTAGTAAAATATGAAGATGCCCATACACCCTTCAATTTTCCTACAGAAATCGAACACAAATGTGGTTTCGAATGATAATCGATCGGTTGATGGAAACCCAACAATTTTATATACTGTACTCCCGGCCGGATTTCCTCGAACGATCAGGCTGGAAAACCTTTTTTGAATCGTATGAAAATCGATGGATTAGTGGTGTTTTTGTACGAAAACAATTGCGGCAAGAACACTGCACATGCGCAAATGAAAATCCGTTCTGTCGATCGACAAAATTCAGAGAGTTAGTATTGCTAATGAACGATTATCGAAATCGACATTGGTCTGTGCTTGATGGGCTATTGGAGTTAGAATCAAAAGAGGGTTCTTGGCAGCAACAAAAATTCCCAATCGAAAATCTATAGGTGTATGGCCAGCTTTAGGCTTAGTGCTCATTCACAGTTTCCTTCATGGCATCTTGAATTTTTTGGCATTATATACTAATGTATATACCGGTTTGTGCTAGGCTTCATAGTTACATAGTATTTGGGGTTGAATAAAGACATACGTCCATCAAGTCCAACCCATACAGGTCCCCGCATCATCTCATCCTTAGGGATACTGGTATCCCTGGATATTATGGTCCCTCAAGAAATTGTCCAAACGTTTCTTGAACAAATCTACACTCTTGGCTGAAATCACTGCCGATGGCAGTGAGTTCCAGACCTTAACCGCTCTTACTGTAAAGAACCCCCTTCGCCCATTGTGCTGGAATTTTTTCTCCACCAACTTTAGGTGGTGGACTCTAGTCTTTGTAATGGAGTTAATCTTAAAGAGTTTGTTGCCAATGTTGCTGTCACCATTGAACATCTTGTACATGAAAATCATATCCCCCCCTTAATCTCCTTAATTCCAGCGTAAACATGTTTAAGGTCAGAAGCCTTGTCTCATAGCTCTGGTCCTCCATTCCCCTAATTAGTTTTGTTGCCCTCCGCTGGACTCTCTCCAGTTCAAGGACATCCCTTCTCAGTACCGGCGACCAAAACTGGACCGCGTACTCCAGATGTGGCCGAACCAACGATCTATATAGAGGCACAATTATAGACTTGTCCCTGCAATACATCCCCTTCTTAATACAGGACAAGACCCTGCTAGCTTTGTTTACCGCAGCTTGGCACTGCAAGCTACCATTCAGTTTGTGGTCTACAATGACCCCCAAATCTTTTTCTATTTCTGACTTCCCTAGCGGCATACCCATAATTGTATAACCTATTTGTTTATTTTTATGTCCAAAGTGCATTGCTTTGCATTTATTGACATTAAACCTGATCTGCCATAGTACTGCCCACTCCCCTATTTTATCCAGGTCCCCCTGCAATGTTATATTGTCACGATCCGTTTCTAGTACCCTCCCTATTTTTGTATCGTCTGCAAACACGGAAACATGGCTATTTATTCCCTCCCCGATGTCATTAATGAATAGGTTGAACAGTATCGGACCCAGCACAGAACCCTGAGGCACACCGCTCATTACACTAGCCCAGTCCGAAAAGGTGCCATTTACAGATACCCTCTGGACACGTTCCCGTAGCCAGTTCTCTATCCACGTACACACCACCTCATCTATGCCCATAGCCCTCAGCTTGTGAAGTAAGCGCTTGTGTGGTACCATATCAAATGCCTTTGAGAAATCCAGGTATACCACATCTACCGGCTTCCCTCCATCCATATCTCTGCTTACCCCTCATAGAAAGTTAGCAAGTTAGTCAGGCCTGAACGGTCTTTCCTGAACCCGTGCTGATTGTCATTAACTATGCCCTTATCCTTAACAAATTTTACCAAATAGTCCTTAATTATACCTTCTAACAGGTATCATCTGCTCATGGGTAGCTTAGCACTGGACATAGGAATGTAGTGGTAACTGGTACACAGGGAAAGCAAACTGCTCACATGCCAAACTAATGCTAATCAGCAGTTGACCGATATGGCCACCGTTCGTTCAGCGTGTGACGTCATTGTCATGTGACGTCATACGCTCCGCCTCCAAGATGGCGGCGGACATGCGCAGAACATGGTGCACGGCATGTTCTGAAAACAAATTTATGTATGCCCGAATGTAGTTTTCGTATATACGGGCATATATTAAATTCGCCGTTTCGGATTTGGACGAACTGCCAAATCAACTGATTTTCGTTGATTTGCAGGTTCATCCGAATCTGAATGCACATGTCTACTAGCCAGTCATCTTTTTTAATAGCACTTCCAAGTCCTTGAGTCTACTGCTACTCAAAGTAAGCTCATGGCTTTCTTCAGAGTGTAGCCCTGTTTCGGGAAGGGGGGGTCATGTGATATGACCATCTCCAATCAGCTACCACTGCCAACTTGTAGGTAACTTGAAAATCTTGAGCCTTCGCTAAGTGGAAGTATGGCACTGGATATATCTTTAAGCGACAGTGCCTCCAGCCAGCTGGGCCTTGTGGTGTACAAGCGTGACCCCCAGTTGAGAAGTGTTGCATGTGCATGGAGAATAAAGATAGGAGGATGAGGGAGCACAGGATACCCTTTTTGGTATAACAAAGCATATTCCTCTAGTTTTTATATACATATATATCTTTCTGGTTCCTTCTTCTATAAAACGATACTGTGTATGCTCAGTCGTTACATCAAGGCAGCAGTGAAAGGTTCTAGTGTTTGCTTCCGAAACTCAGTCCATCACTCACCATCTCTGTGGGGGACACCTGCAGTTTGCTTCCTCTAGGCCAGGATTAATTGCAGCCAGCATCTTAAGGACACCTCCCAGACTGGGAGATCCTCACATCTTCCATAGGCCTGGGCCCTAGTTTAGTAGTGTTTTAGGGAAACACCCTGGAGGGAAAGACAGGAGGGAAGTGCCTCAGATATTTAATAGCTCTACCAGCGTGCACAGCAGGCTCCCCAGACCTACTGATTGGCCAGGCATTAGACATCCTTCATGTGGAGTGTTATCTCTAGCACACCCTGCCGATAGACACCCAACACAGCATGTGACTAGGAATAATCACTTCACACTTAGAGTACAAAAGCCAGCACAGCTAAGCTGACTAATCTACACTAACAGATCACAAAAGTATAGGAGGAGAATTTGGAAAAAAATGTTTTAATCCAGGCTATACCATGTAGGCACAGCCCAGCCTAGTCCATTTTTGTCGGTTTGAGAAGATGACCAATACCTACATATGGGTTTCATTGTGGTTAAGAAAGCTGACCAACCCAAAGCAGTGGTAGCTGTGGCAGCAATGCTAAAACAACAGAAGTGTCCCTCACTGGTACCTCTTTTGGGAGTGGGGACTGAGGATCCAGCACTGCAGTCTGTGGGTCCACCTGGTCCCCTCATGGTGATGTAATCTGGCAGCTTCAGTCTTCTGGAGCCTGAGAGGACATCCATTAGAAAATGTTCACATCACCTAGCTAGTGACATTGACACCCAAAGACCCTCCAATTCTGCAGTGAGGAATAAAAAAAACTTGGGAGCAGGTGTATCAGGTAACCATATATTTTAGGTAAAAGGGGTTTTTATGTAGTAGGAATAGGGTGGGCAGGAGTGACAGCATTCCCAGGGATCAGCCTTAAGAAACATGACTAAAGTATGAAAAAAAGCAATGGGTCTATATTACATCTTTTGTGGAAAATCTGGCAGGCAATAGACAAACTAGGTATCAGGCAACAGTAAGAAACAAGAGGCTGGTCAGTGTGTATAATGCAGCAAGCAGATAACATGTAACAGTTGGTCACCTGAGATCATTGAGTGTGCAAATGTAGTCTTTGTACATGTGAAATCTTACTCTTGTGCCTGCATCCCATATATAACCCTATCATTGCCAGACTGGGCAAATTAAGTTGTTTTTGAGTCATATATGGCCAGCCTAAGCTGTGCACTACACATATAAATGGACCTAAATTTCTGCTTGAAGTGGGAATCCACTTCCTTCCTTTACAGTAATCACATTTTAGATTATGGAGTAATATTTGTGTATTGCTCTTGTTGTTACTGCCCCCTGGTGGACAGTATGAATAACCAACATTGCTCACAATGTATGTATGTGTGAGTCAGGTCATACGTGTCAGAACAGTAAATCTTGCCAGGCTGTATTTTTAATTTCATTCAGAAGCAGCACATTTTCACATTACATCATAAGCAGCAAACCTTTGCATAACTTTAGAAATCAATGCAAGGAATCTGTAGGGAATTTTTTCAGCCAACTGCTTTAGTAACTCCCATTTGTTATTGGGAACCTCACCTGAACTGAGAGAAATATGTACCATTGCGAACCTTCTTCTGAGAATGCCAGTTGTTTGGCTTTCTGAACAAACTTGCAGTAAGAAAAACCAGTGATGTCAGAATGTATCTACAAGCTAGTTTTGAGTCAATGATGCAGACAGTACTTAATATGTAGGATCGTCATGACAGCCAGGCAAGTAGCATTTTCAGGAGAGATTAGGTCTCCATATTTTTTTCTGTACAGGCGCCCATGTATAGGTCACAGATGGCACATTAAGGTCTTTGCGCTGGAAGCATCGATTTAGTCCTTTTCAATGTTGAAGAACAAGTATAAACCCTGAAGTTTTAACATTTGTGCCTATGTTGCAAAGTGTCATAAGATGTAACCTTCATCCTTCCTGAACCCGTAACTTGTGCCCCCACAGGGTCATTTTTAGACAAGAGGTCACTGGTAAAAGAAGTGTTTATATACTTTATACACTTATGTTTCTCACCCCCCACCATCTGCATGTATTATAATTATACACTTCTGGGTGTGAGAATACTTGCTCCCCCTCCAGCCATTCTGGTTCCTCCTGCATCACTCCAATCCAATGCACTAACCAGCCAAAAGATAAGTATATAAATGCTACTTATACAGGTGAGTGAACGGTCACGGTCACTAACACCTAGCCCGGCCCTAAGGGATATGTTGTAAAGTCACTGCTCCAAGCTTGCTCCCTACTGGAGCCACATTTACATGGTATGGGTTCAGCCAGTACATGGACTACAATTTTAATACAAATGAGTAAACTAATCATGAGATTGTAGTCCATCACAGGAGGGAGCTTGGAGCAGTGACTACTTTACAACACACACAGGAACCATGGGGAACACAAGTAGCCACCCTCCAGAAGGACAGACAGTGTCAGCAACAATTCAGAGATGATTTGAGGATCTACAGCCGAGTGATTCAGAAATAAGATACATATTGGCAATATGTAACATGTGTAGCACAATTGTCGTTTTCACACCCTGGCGCGCCTGACGCGTATATGTGCGTAAACGTGGGGGTGGGGAAACGTAAATTTTTTTTTTTTTTTACTTTTTTTTATATGTGACTTTTTTATTTTTTTATACTTTTTTTAGCACTTAATGTTTTTGCTATCACATAGGGGAATAACAATCCCCCTATGTGATGGCACACTGACAGGTCCTCTTTATGGAGACATTAGGGGTCTCCAAGACCACTGTCACCTGGGACCCCCAAAGAAGCTGATGAAGCAGAGATCTGCTTCATCAGCTTCTTCTCTCTGGCTATAGGAGCCAGAGAAATGACAGGTGAATGCGGAAGTGATGTATTAGGCCTGCTTCACACCTGGGCGTTTTACAGCGCGTTACTACGCTCTGTAAAACGCTCAACATGTGAAAACCAATAATTGCCTATGGGCATGATTCCCACCTGGGCGTTTTACAGCGCGTAGGAACACGCTGCAAAACGCCCTACACCCAAAGAAGTACAGGAGCTTCTTTGGGGTGTATTTGCCGTGCGTATCGATTGGGATACAGCCAGGTAGCCCTCGGAAACACGTTTGTCGCACGTTTTTTACCACGAATCGCGGTACAAACGCGCATATTCGATACGCCTAGGTGTGAACCCAGCCTTAGGGCCTGTTCACATGAGTTTCAGGTCTGGATCAGGTGCGGATCTGCAGACGCAGTGCTATGTGTTTTTGCCGCGCTTTTGATGCGTTCCAGTTTAAAACAAATTTTTTTTACACTTTTTTGCTGGAGTGGGGCTGTCGGTATGTTAGCTGCAGTGCGTTATTGACACGTTTTTAACGCGCTTTGCGTTTCCGGACCGTTTCCTGACCATACAAAATGTGACATGCAGTATTTTTTTGTCGTAACCTGAACGGACTGCGCACGTGAGAACTGTAGCCCATAAAACACATAGGGATACATTTTAAGTGCAGGAGCGCACGGATCAGGTAAGCACAGAAAATGGACGTCGTGTGAACAGGCCCTTACACATCACTTCCGCGTTCACGGTACGGAGGGAGATCAGCAAGGAGGAAGATGCTGATTTCTATCATATCTTCCTCCAGAACCCCCTCCCGAGCCGGTCCCGGTAAGGGTGCAGGAAGGGGGGGGGGGGACAGCGAGAGACGGCGGCACTTGTGGAGGGTGGGGGGGTGCGCACAGGCAGCACATACAAGCGATCAGACAGCTATAGAGCCGCCAATCGCTTGTATGTGTAACAGCCGGTACAGCTGTTTGCAATGGAAGGGTTTTTCTGCCCGTGCACACACTAGTCCGTGCGCGAGAGCAGAAAAAAAATAAGCTGTTTATTTACGGCAACCCGCCAATAGGAGTTTGCCGTCCGTCCGTTTTTTCACAACGGGCAGACGGAAAGCAGTTAATTGGGAAAATTTAAAATGGTTAATTGTGCCTAACCGGTGGCCTAAAAAATGTACTTTTTGTCTGGAGTTCCTTCTGAAAAATAGCAGTGCACTTCCTGGTATGTGACTGTGCCGGGGCACTCCTGTTCTGTAGCCTCATAGCTGTATATCTGCAGTTTGGAATGAGATTTGGTGATGTAATTATTATACAGGATTCATATAGCTCCAACAGTTTGCGCAGAGCTTTCCAATATAAGGAAGACATTACAATTACAACACAATTCAAGACAAGATGGTACGGAGGGCCCTGCCCCTGAGGGCTTACAATCTAAAAGGTGATGATGCTCACTGGTCTCCTTACTGGAGGATCTGACGTAAGGAAGCAAAGCCCTACTTGTGCCAAGATGGCCCCCGCCACACAGAGATAGTGCAGAGCAAGTCATGGTAGGTCAGTAATGGGAAAGATCAGCTACAGGGAGACCACAGGCAATACTGGGGCCTTTGCCTTCTGCCTGCTCCTTCTTTTTGGGCACACCATCTGGAGCACAATTCTTTTTTGATAGCTGTAGCGTAAATGTTAGTGGCTTATATGAGAAAGAAGATCATTTTCTATAAAGATCCCTGCAATTTTTATGATATGAAATATTTATAATGTTTCTGAGAAATGCGCGCACCTTATTATGGTAAGTGTGTAAAACTTTCAGCAAGGCTACATACATTGTGATCCCTGTGATGGGTGTTCTATTTGTTGCATGTGGGGTTGCTAAAACTATTTTTTCTTTTTTTTTTTTAGGCAAAAAGAACTCTATCCTTCTGCATAAAGTCCAGCATGACCTTCGGTCCGGGGTTCTGAATTACCAGGAGAATGAAATTATTCAGCAGATTGTTCAGCATGACCGTGAAATGGCGCAAGGGCCACGCCTTTCCCAGTTTGAAGGAGACTCTGTGCCAACTCCTGTAATATGGACACCACTAATCCAGGCCCCTTTACAGGCTGCAGCAGCTACCACATCAGTTGCTATATCTTTAACTCACCAGCGTCTGCCAGCTAACATCTTCCGACCTTCAACCTCTGCATTGGGTGTATCAGCACGTGGATTCCATCATCTGCAGAGACAGCCTTTTTCATCACATCTAGCAGCAGATGGATCACTAAACCAGCAATCTTCTTTTCATGTACACCAACTAGCAGGCTATTCAGCTGCAGCCTGCGTAAGTCCAAGACCACTCTTTACTGTGCCCTGTTTTGAAAAGGGTGCTACACAGCAGCAGCACCCCAGCTCCTCCACTGCAGCTGCTTTTGACACCTCACAGTGGTCTCCAGGAGCAGGTTCTTCATTAAGTCAATCAAGACCATCTGATCAGCAGCTCCCGGCTGTCTCTTCTGGACAATGTCAAGGCCCAAAAGCCAATTCACCAGGTCCCCCTTTACCTGGAGCTTCAGAGCCACTATGGGTATTACCACCTCCATTACAGAGACTGGACTCTCCTAGTAGTTCACCCTCAGCACTCAGTCCAGGCCCCCTTCGAACCACTCAAGTGTGTGGTTCTTCACGGTCGCTTCTCCTTCCTCAAACCGCTCCTATTTCCTCCCACCCTAGCAGTTGCATATCTCTACCACTAAGCAGACTCAGGCAAGATGGTCGACCAATCTCTGTGTCCCAACCCTCCCTTCCTCAGCCGGCACCAGGCTCACCCCATTTTCCGCAGCAATTTACTCCTGACTTTACCTTATTTCCCAGAGCAGGAAGCTCAGATCTAACAGGTCACTCCACTTTGCCACAGAAAGGGTCCTCGGAATTTGTGTTCAAATCAAGTGGTGCTAGTGGAGAGGAACTGCCTTTCCACTCTAAATTATCTAGTAACCTATGACCTTCTTCATTGCTAGAGATCTGCAGAATGACGTCCACCTGTTAAAAGGTGCACATTATTTTCCGAGGTTGTAAAAGATATAAAAAGAAAATTGCCATGGAAAACAAAACGACAGGACATGGGTCAAAGAAACATCAGCTCATACTATATGAATGCAATGCACAGTTACACATGAATAGGTCAGTATTTTCTTTGGACTTGTACCTTTAAGTAATGGTCTACTTATCTGTCCTTTGTAGGGCAACCAATACCATTCTGTCTCCTTTTGCATCCTGCTAGAGCAACTGGAGACCATACATCGTTATCCTCAAGATTTCTCATGAGACACTTTGCTAACTGGTATTAGTATTGTGACCCACCCCATCTAGTTACTGGTTCTTCATGCTCCAAAAAAAGCTTGGTAAAAAGAAAACATACCCTTGCAGATCTTTTAGCAATGATTAAGGATAACAGGTGAATTGGCTGACATTAACAGTCCCTGACACATAGAAGCCAAGTGTCCTCTTCTAACAGGACAGGAACAACCTGTCCCTTTGCAATAAGGCACCTGCTTTGTCTGTATTCCATTTTGTCATCGATGTTCTGCGGCCATCAAGTGTTGATTATGTGCTGAAGACAGATACACGAAAACAGATTTCATCAGATGCAGAAGATTTTGACCTCTTGTGTGTTGCCAGGGGGGTCACAGCAATTTATTACTTTAAGAAAATTCTTTAAGGGGTTAATTATTTCTCTTGTAGTTGTCACTTGAGTTTGAAAGCACATGATATATTAGGATACACCTTTCATTGCACTCAATGTGTGTTTGCGTGTGGTTAGCTAGAGGGACATTAAGGCAAGTACCGTCTTGCTTGCCTGCATAAGCAATATTATGTAACATTTATTGTCCTTGTGCCTTCACTTCCCCAATGGAGTCAGAAAAACAGGTTTGACCCTTGGGGGGCCCCATACTGTCCGCTATGAAGAGGCGTCTGTAACATGGGGCATGCCATAACTGCAGCCTCATGCCAATTTCAAATTCTGCGCTTTCCTTGTTGCAATAAGGTACTGCCTTGGCATGGGTTGTGCGATGCAGACACTCGTATTGGAGAGTGCCTTATTGTTGCTGAGTTTCAGATCAGCGATGTGATATCCAGCTAGCATTATGCTTTATTCCTATGTGCACAGGAACCCTGTATTTCACCAACAGATGCTTCTCATTCAGGGAGCAAGCTGACTGAATAGACTTGCCGTGCTGGAGCCATTACTTTCTGTTACATTAATATGAAATATGGGAAAGATTTGTTACACTCACCTTTCCTCTGCCAGAGGCTTGCTTGTACATATTTGCAGAACACAGTTTTCTGGATTAGGAACCTAGAAAGGTAAAAGGAGGTGTAGGCAGCTAACAGGAATCCATTGTTATCATCGACTGCTGTGCAAGCCATGTAACCTACCAGTCAGGAGCAGTTGGACATAGCAACCAATCAGCATCCACCTTTCATTTCCAAACCTTAACTTGAACAAACTGAAGAGGAAAGCTCTTTATCATTATCATTTTCCTCCATACACTACCATTTTGCTTTCTCACCGTTTCCACTCACCGTTATTTCACCAAATGAAAGGAATTCTATATTCAAAAATTGTGGAAGCTGCCTTTGCTGACCTTTGCTTTCAGAAAGACTTGGCTACTGGCTGTCATGCCGCTCTTAAAGTGTATGTTCACTTTTGCAGTCAAATCGGGATAAGACCTCCTTTTATATTTGTTAGGTTCTCATTCACACTGCATATGATGCTTACATTTTGAGTGCTTTGTACTTGCTTAAAATCCTACCTAACTTCACTATATAATGGTGAGGAGGGGGCTGGAGTGGAAGTTATGTATACTGCAATGAACCCTGTCCCTTACTGTGCTGGAATATTACATTATCCGTTGTGAACTAGATTTGGATACTGTCCTAACAAGGGTTAAAGAAAGACTTAAAAGCATAGCATGTTAACAAGAGGAAGCTCAGTCTGTCCCTCCACATTCAATTCAAACTGCTCAGAGTAGTTTGAAATCAGGACAAATACCTTCACCATAGAAACTACTAAGAGGTAAGAAATATTTATGAACAATTCTTTGTAGGTATGCTGTGTGAATCAGAACATATCGTTGTGTTTCTTAAGTCTGACTGCAGAAGTGGAAAATACATTTTCTTGTACACAGCCTCCTTTGGCCAAACATAAATTCTGGTGTATTTCCGCTGCTACGGAGCCCCAGGTGTGGCATACAGCCTCCCATAGACGTCAATGGTTGTTTGCCGGACATTCATAAACATGTGCATGTGTAAGTGTGGACAACCCCAAATGCAAACTGCCTATGTTCGGGGTAATGTTCCCATATGCAAGTCCAATGTACTGTATAACCACATACAACCATTGACTTCCAAAAGGGAGACTGTACACAGGACCCGGGGTTCCCTGGCGGCAAACATACATTGGTGGCTGTCTGCAAGAGCCCCAATGCTTTGTTACTTTTCCAGAACAATTACACTATTTAGGAGTTCTGACTTCACTTGAACTGATCGTCATGCTTGTCCCAGTTCAGTGTCTTACAGTATTGAAATCACAGACTACTAGCGTTTTCTGCTATTATCACTATGACGGAATACAATGTACCTGCCCCCTCTTTATAATAAAGAAAAAAGTGACAGAACAGATGAGAAAAGGGACCTGACGTGAGGCGGGCTTAAGTTCAAATCATGGAGACAAATTGTTTGTAAAAGCAGCTATTGTTAATACAATATTTCACTATGCAGGTGGCAGAAAAAGAAGTAGGAATCGGTCCTGAAATACCTTTTATTGAACTTGTCAGGAGTGTATTGCTGACAAGATGATATTTGGAGAGGATTTGGTGAATGGGCATATACCGAGTGTTGCATTAGGTGGAAGATGCTGTACTTATGGGAAACTTCATTGCACATCATTACTCTGCAGTTATTAGATAAGCCTCATATTTCATAGTCTTCAATCACCAGGCTTCTAGTCAGCAACAAATCTTCTCTCATATGCTTCACAGCGCTGCTAACAAACTCATCTTCATGAAAAGCCAGGAAGAAGCATTCATGTATGAATATAATGAAGAGAACTCCTTGGCATTGGAGATTCTTTGTGCACCCTTCTGGCAGATGAGAAAGGCATCTGGGTTTAAAACCGTTTATGTTAGTGATTAATACCATACAGTTCTAGACAGCAGGTAGCTATTTTCAAAGAAAAAGAAATATAGAAAAGTCAATCATTTCTTGTGTATTTGCCAACAACCTCTTTGTTTTAAAGAGGCTTACGTTTTTTCTTTTATAATGAAACATTAAAATATCAAAGAAAAAGATTTAATATATATCTATACACAATTTCTGGATTTCAATAAATTTTCTTAAATAAAAAGTGTGGACATTGGTTCTTTTAATGTGGAGACAGTGACAGAAGATTTCCACTTGACAAATATTTGTTGGGTAAAATAACATTTCTAAAACCAACTCATGTTTTGAGACAAGTAGTCAACTGTGTTAAATTCCTGTTATATTAAAGTATGTAAAAGGAAACATTTTTTTGTTACATTTTGAATAAAATACAGAAGAGTAAAAACCGGGTCAGGTTTTAAAGCTGTAGTAAACAGCCAATAACTACATCAGAATATTGGTCCCCCAGGAGGTTTCCCCATAATGTGCTAGTTTCTGCACAATATATTAGCAGATTATGGACAACTTACATTCCAGGCAATTCCCTTTGGTGCTGCAATGTCATCACTCTCTTCCTCCACCGGTGCTTCTATCTTCACCCGGTCTACTTCCTGGTTCAGCATCTTCAGCTTCTTGATTGGTCAGGCTGATGTAATTCCCATGCATGTGCATGGGAGTTACTTCATTTTGGCGCAGGACCTTGCCGAGCTTGTGCACAAGGTCTGCATGTGTGGCTCAATGCACACAAACGCCGACAGGCAGGAAGGCATCATTTAGGACAGGGTCTCTTCTTTCATAAACGTCCTGTCAGCGTTTTTGTACTTTTAACTTTAATTCAACACGTGCTTAGAGTCAAAGAAACAGGAGGTGAGGGGAAACCTTCCAAAAGGGACACTGGTTCCCGCAACAACTAAGGGGATTTGTCTTCCTTTCTGCTGTGTCTCTGGTGATGGAAACGAGGGAGATATCACTGATGAGATACAGAAAAGGGCAGGTGGGGGACCTCTCAGGGTTTGAACCCACTCCCTACTATATTCAGTACTAAAATAACAGTTATGGCTTTGTATACACTTAAACCATTTCAAGATGATGCTTAAAAGATGCTCATCAGAAACTCCACTGAGAGGATTTACTGGCAGTTATCAGAGATGGTGATGTCCATTGATGCTTCTGGTACTGCACTGTTTAGTTACAGAATCAGTTTAGAGTCGTCACATTTGAGTCATTAGTTCATACAATGTTCAGTCAATCATTAACAGCATATAGTGGTGTTATGAACATACAAAGATTAATGACAGTAACCTACTTTAAATTTTTCTCATCCACACCTGTTGCTTCATGAAGGCTAGAAATGACCTCTATGCACGAGTTAAAACATCCCCTGCCCTTCATTTGAACTAAAGAACAGGTAGAAGTTTTATAATAAATAAAATAAAAAAAGCAAGCCACCTTTTCTTTCCTCAAATCTCTACTGTGCCTCGCCAGAAAATCAGGTGTAATGTGGGTAGATTGCCAATAGCAAGAAGTGTAAGCTTCTATCATGCCAAGAATTCCAGGCTTAGGATAACACCAGGGACATACTAACGCTAGCGAAAACACCATTTGATTTTAATTTTTTTTAAAGTTAATGCTTAACACAATAACACCTAATTCGGGAAAGAAATTTGGATGCATCCAAAAATTTTTGTTATTGGAAATTGGTATTCGTTAGAGCTGCAACAATTATTCGATTAAGTCGATTAAAATCGACGATGGAAAACGTTGCCAACGTTTTCCATCGTCGATTCATCGGCTAAAATTCAAATTTCCCGCATGCACGCACGCTGCTTACGCACGCCTCTTACGCCACGCCCACGTCAGTTAAGCCGCTCGCGCCTACGCTGGTGTCATGCGACACCGCGCCCACGCTGAGGACATGCGTCTGGCCCTCTCCTCCCGGTGAGCTTCCCAACTCGCCGCTGCCCGCCGAGAACGAACAACTGCAGAACATTAGCAGCTATAGAGGAACACCAAATCCCTGCAATAATACATTAAACAGCCTGTATAATGTATTATTGTTGGGATTTGTTGTTCCTCTATAGCTGCTAATGTTGTGCAGTGTGCCGGTGTATTATACATTGGTTTTCTGCATTGCAATGTAATGTGCATGGTGTTCTGCATTGTATAACACAGTGACGCACTGCAGAACACCAGCAGCTACAGAGGAACAACAGCAGCTATAGAGGAACACCAAATCCCAGCAATAAATACATTAAACAGCCTGTATAATATATTATTGCTGGGATTTGTTGTTCCTCTATAGCTGCTGGTGTTCAGCAGTGTGCCGCTGGTATTCTGTAGAGCTGCAACAATTATTAGATTAAATCGATTAAAATCGACGATGGTAAACGTTGTCAGCTTTTTACCATCGTCGATTCGTCGGCTAAAATTTAAATTTCCCACTCACGCCGCCTGTTCGCAGCTCCATACACGAGTTACGCTATGTACGCTGCGGACGCCATGCCCACCGCGCACACGGCCGCCGGACACACGCCCGCAGAGCACGCCGCCGCCGCGACTTACAAGGGTTCAGAAACAGGTAAGGGGGACCTGTTTTAATGTTTCCTGTTTTAAAAAAAAAAAAAGCGGCACACTGTAGAACACCAGCAGCTATAGAGGAACAACAAATCCCAGCAATAATATATTAGGCAGCCTGTATAATGTATTATTGCTGGGATTTGTTGTTCCTCTATAGCTGCTGGTATTCTCCATCGCGCTGTATAATGTATTATTGCTGGGATTTGTAGTTCCTCTATAACTGGTCAGTGGTAATCTGCATTGTGCAGTATAATTATTATACAGCGCAATGGAGAATACCACCAGCTATGGAGGACTACAAATCCCAGCAATAGTACATTATAGTATAATGTTGTACTGTTGCTGGCATTTGTTGTATTCCTATATAGCTGGTGGTATTCTGCATTTCGCCATATAATCATTATACAGCTCAATGCAGAATGCCACCAGCTATAGAGGACTACAAATCCCAGCAATAATACATTATATACAGTGCCATGCAGAATAACCCCAGCTACAGAGGACTACAAATCCCAGCAATAGTACATTATACTATTATACACATTACATTATACACTGCGCCGCTGTATAATGTACTATATTGCACACCACACTCTCTTTTTTTTTACTTCCACAGCGCCAAGCTTGCTCCCGTGATGGACTACAATCTCAATAGAAACTAGTAGTCCATCACTGGAGCCTTTTTTTTTTAATCCGATTAGTCGATTAATCGAACTCAATAATCGGCTAACTAATCGATTATGAAAATAATCGTTAGCTGCAGCCCTAGTATTCGTTATTTCTGTCATTCGGAAATTCATATGCATCCAAATGTACGAATTTCCGCAAAATAACAAATCTTTCAGGAACAAAATGTCTACTAGCTTGTCTCTACTCTGTGGCAATGTACACACATGCCTAAACTTAGTACGTACTGAATGTTTTCTTGGTCTCCCAGCTGGATTTCCTTGACGGCAATGGTATGGCATAGAAATCATATCTTGCAGATGTACAGACTCCAGGATCAGGGATTTTGGCAGCTCCGAGCCAACCTTCAAATTTCAGGAACCTGACCGCATTTTCACCAATTCCTAGCATTTTAACAGTTTCAGGTGGATAAACTGGGTCCAACGGCTTTAATGTAATCTGTTAAAAGAATTGACTAATGCAGGGGTAGCCAAACTCTGGCCCTCCAGCTGTGGTGGAACTGCAAATTCCATGAGGCATTACAAGATTCTCACAGCCACAGACATGGCTCCCGGAAAGAGATGCATCATGGGATTTGTAGTTTCCCCACAGCTGGAGGGCCGGAGTTTGGCTACCCCTAGACTAATGCATTCATGCAACAAAAGCCAGAAAAAGACCGGTCAGATTGACTGCTGCTCCTTTAGTAGATAGCAGTCATCCAGCCACCATAACATTTGGTCCTCTCACACACACTCTGTATACTCTGAAAATAACAGCTGCCCCTTAGAGAATAGAGCATTTCCCTTCCCAGGATGCAGACACTGTGCTGAAAACTTTACAATATACTCTTAGACATTAACTGAGCCTAAATATTATAATAAAACCGAAGTGCTCCGACTGTGATTAATTGCAGCGCAGATATCATGTCCTTCCTGAATTCACCTATTCCCCCCCCCCCCAAAGGAAGGACGTACAA
>NW_017306365.1:143346-188842 GCF_000935625.1 Nanorana parkeri
CCGAGTGTCAGTCCCTCCCGAACTCCCCCGTACCCCCCCCCCCCAAGGAAATGGCTAATAATTGTTGTGCATAGCTGAACATTATTAAGATATAGAAAGATCATCTCCAGACCAGATTATTTCCAGACCCAAAATGCATCCTAATGTATCCCTATGCCATTTCTGGCCTCTGTTCACACCAGCGCAGTCCGTTCCAGACCAAAAAAATATTGATTGTCTCATTATGTCTGGTCTGGTCTGGTCTGCACTGGAACTGCAAGCAGGTTCACACCATTTTCCAGACCAGATCTGATCAGGAAAATGGTGTGGACCTGCCCTAACAAACTAAAACCAGGATCAAAAAGGGAGCACAGAGGTTTTTTTCTGGCTAAATAAAAAGGAGAACTATGGGGTTAAGGCTTTTCCCTATAGTTTTCCTTAGGGTAACGGGAGGACACAAACTAGCGTCCTCCCGTCACCCTAAGCTCAGTATACTGCGAGTTGCTGCTCACGGTATACTGAGAAGCCGCAGCTGAAGCGGATCCTGACAATTGTGCCGAGATCCGCCCAGCTGCGTGACTGACAGCTGGCTCTGCCTATCTAAAGGCAGAGCCAGCTGTACCCGCCCCCATCCGTTCCGCCAGTCAGCGCTGGCAGATCGGAGCGGGGAATCCAGCCCCTTCCCCTGTCACGGCAGAGAGCCGTGACAGGATCGAGAGGGGAGCGAACTCCGGTATGTGTTCGCTCACCTCCCGATCTACTGAGCCGACCTGTGACAGTCTCATTGTCACAGGTCGGATAGAACTATGAGGTGAGTGGAAAGCACTCACCTCATAGTTCTCCTTTAAGATAATGGCAGACACCGTTCTGATCTTGGGGAGAACTTTCCTTTTAAAAAGTTATCATCATTGACAGGTTCACTTTGATAACTGGGTAATAAAATACATTTCCGATTTTAAAGAATGGCTCTGTCAGTAAAATGAGAAAAAAAAAAAAAATCAAAGAAGATGAAGAGATCCGATAATTAAATCTGACACTTAGAAAAGGAAAGATTGCGTTATGCAACTGATCAAACTTGAAACAAGGGATGCACCAATACCATTTTTGTCAGACCAAGTAACGATACTTTCCTCAAGTACTCGCTGATACCAATTACCAATATTTTTTGTGTCATGTGAGTTTTTCTAAAACAATACAAAATAATGATTTTAGTACAGTGGTGAAGTGCCAGGGCCCGATCCCAGCTACAATCACTGCACCCCTGGTAGATCTGCTACTGACTGCAAACTGTACAGGGACTACAAATTTCAGCAATACATTATACAGTAATGCAGAATACCACCAGAGTCTGTGAAGGTTCTCATTCATCCAGGTCATGGTATATCTGAAAAAAATAAATCAAGGCAACTGGACTTGCTGTATTTTGCTTGAAGATGTTTTGTTGGTCATCTGACTACTTTCTTTTCTTTAGAAAGCTAGTCAGATGACCAGCGAAACATCCAAGAAAGATACAGCAAGTCCAGTTGCCTTGATTTTTTTTTTTTACAGATACATCAGCTATAGAGGACTACAAATCCCATTAATACATTATACAGTAATGCAGAATAATACCATCAGCTAGAGAACTACAAATCCCAGCGATACATTATACAGCAATGCCGAATGTCAACCAGCTATAGAGGACTACAAATCCGAGCAATGCATTATACATGAATGCAAAATAATACCAAGCTACATACTCTGTGTTGCTCCGGGGTGCTGGCCTGATGTCTCAGGTGGCTGTGTGGAATCTCAGGAGGGCTGTGCGGGTTTATCGTGAGCTATGCCAACTCTCAGGTGGCTGTGCAGGTTCTTTAGTAGGCTGTGAGGACTCTATGGCGGGGTCTATGGTGGGCTGTGCAGGGTCTATGGTGGGCTGCGAGGACTCATGTGGCTATGCAGGTTCTATGGTGGTCTGTGTGGGGTCAATGGTGGCTGTGCGGCTCTCATGTGGTCTGTGCGGAGTTAATGGCGGTCTGTGTGGCTTTCAGGTAGTTGTGTGGGGTTAATGGTGGTCAGCGTGGCTCAGGTGGGTCTGTGCAGGGTTAATGGTGGCTGTGTGGCTCTCAAATGGTCTGTTTGGTCTTACCCGCTGTTCACAGGAAGGCCAACGCGACCTTGCTGATTATTTCCAGACCCAAAATGCATCCTAATGTATCCCTATGCCATTTCTGGCCTCTGTTCACACCAGCGCAGTCCGTTCCAGACCAAAAAAATATTGATTGTCTCATTATGTCTGGTCTGGTCTGGTCTGCACTGGAACTGCAAGCAGGTTCACACCATTTTCCAGACCAGATCTGATCAGGAAAATGGTGTGGACCTGCCCTAACAAACTAAAACCAGGATGTGGTCTGTGCGGAGTTAATGGCGGTCTGTGTGGCTTTCAGGTAGTTGTGTGGGGTTAATGGTGGTCAGCGTGGCTCAGGTGGGTCTGTGCAGGGTTAATGGTGGCTGTGTGGCTCTCAAATGGTCTGTTTGGTCTTACCCGCTGTTCACAGGAAGGCCAACGCGACCTTGCTGAGGACCTGAGCAGTCTTCCTGTAAAGCCCGGTGCTGGTTTACTGGACCAGCTTCAGTTTTACTGAAGGCCCGGACAGTCAGTCCGTCCCAGGCGCCCACAGTTTTGGTGTTGAGCTTGGGGTGATTAGGGTGTGCCCAGGCACACCCCGTATGCACGCCTATGGCTACCCGCTCCCTTTCACTTACACTGTACAGGGAAGTCATGTGCTTTGCAGTGTCATAATTGGGTGTGTAAAAATCCTTATTTGTCATAGCTGCACAGAAAATGAGGCGACAACAGCTGAAGAGATTGAAATATGCAAACCCAGATATCCCTAAAAAAAAAAACTACTTCTAGATGAGATGTAGGTGCATGAAGTCTAACCATCCAGAGGCATGTATCTTAGTCAATGTAGTTGTATATGGACAGCAAATGCTACAGGGAACATGAGCTACATGAGCTGGATAGTTGAGGGAAGCAGCTTTTTACCAACTACAAAGTCACAATAACCTACATCCTCAATCAGCCAACTATGAAAGTTTGGTAAATTTCAGATTACTGCTACAAGAAAATCAGTACAATGATTAATCTGTTCTGCAATAAACATATACAAGAGAAGTATAAATACAGCATAGGTTCTCAGTTATGAGCCAAATTTGTATCTGAAACATAGTATTGATAAATGTCAAATATCAAAACGTGCCACAGACGTCATTTCTCTCATTTCATTTCCACATCTCTTCTGTTTGGTGAATACTGTTATAGCAGCTTCCTATGTGCGATGTTTTCATCAAAACGGTTTTCCAAACATGAATATAACATGAATATAGCAAACTTTGTAAAGAAAGAATAATCTTCAGGTAATGGGAATGTGAACACTTGAGGTAATTTTAGCGATCCAATCTAAGGACAAGTTGAAGCATTATATAAAAGGCATGAAAGGCAATTTGATTGAATAAAAAAGTGTATTGAAATCCAATACCAAATAATAATCATGATGTTATAAAAAAAAGGTCACAATAAAAAGATACATTCTAAACACTACAGAGAAAGCAATAAAAAACAAAAATAGAATGAATTTTCTGTACAGAAAAGACTGGGTGTGTTGGTTGATAGGACAATATACAGGAGAATGTGGAGGGTGATGAATCCATATACAATAACAAGGAAGTCACAAGATGAAAAATGGACCGACATGTGAAAGTGCCGAAGAACAGATCAGTTATAAAGGCCAACACATGAGCCCCTTCATGAAGCCACCAATACCATGTACAACACTAGGCTTCTCCATGGCAGCAAACAAGGATACCGTTGTGTCTGGTCAGCTCACGCAGCTTCATTACATGTACTGTACAGGTCCTGGACCTCCCAATTGGCTACAGTGGCCCAGGTTCATTGGAAATGGACGGAGATCTGGAGGGAACATCTAGCCAAAATTCTGGAGTGGTGGTGTGTGTAGGGGAGGGGGAGTAACACTGTTTTAAGTCTCACAGAGGCTGGAGGGGGAGTTGCTTCCAACAGATGTGATTTGCAGCCTGAAAACACTGCACAAAAAGCAACTGTTGCTGTAAAAGGAACTCTTTCCATTGGGTGTCCTTTAGCTGTCCAGCTGGCCACATGGTGGGGCATAACACTGAGCCACAGCAACACGGTGAAGGCCCATTAGAGGTGAAAAGAACAAAAACAATGGAAATACACAATATTCCTCCATAGTTTACATAAAATTCCTCTTCTGATATAAACCCCCCATAAAATCTTAGAAATCAGAGGAAATGATAAGGTACAGAATGCCAGGCTTCAGCCATTGGTGGTTGCCGCAGCATACACAGTCTGGGCTTCCAGCTTGTTTGACAGTAAACTTCATTGTGTCACAGAGACCCTTTCTTGTGGGCTGCACTGCCTCTGCCCATACACTATCAGGTTTGCCTCTGGGGTGGGGTTCTGTTTTCATGCTGTGGTTATGGCATTCAGATCCTTCATCAGGCCTTCAAGATGAGCCATCTCCTTGCTTAGTTCATCTGGTTCATAACTCTGCAGAGAAAACAAATTGGCTGAACCAGTATGTCAAAGAGCAAAAATACAGTAACTTTGCAGCAAAAATGTACTATGATAAACTTAAAGCTATCTAGAAGGTATAGGTTTTATTACTTTGCACGTCATTACTCTCTTTCCACTGTTTTGGTGTAAGCCCACACATGTACAGACTTGTATATTAAACATAAAAATATATGTTTGTATATAGTGCTAAGACGAGACTATAAAAAAACCATAACATACAGTAGTACCAAGAGCAGGACATTGTACTAACACAGCAGCCATTTTGATTGCAACATCAGAGATTACACACATAAAGCAATCTGTACTGTATGTTAAGCTGTTATATTAAAAGGCAAAATAGGTGGTCATTTTTGCTGTGAAATAGTGTATACTAGTGATACAAAAAACTAAAAAAAACTATCCTAATGAAAAATGAATAGACAAGAAAAAAAAAAAACAACACAGCTTGTGAACACTTTGTGGTTAATTTATCAAAGTTGTATACATTACAAAGTGAATGATCTTTTAGTGGTGTGGTTGTGCTCATCAATCATGTACGAGCAAAAACACTGTTTAGTTATTTTTTTTTCCCCTTGTGCGATTAGCTATTCAAAGTGAAAACAGCTTTCCCTCATTCACTAAGCGAAGTTAAAATTCACTTTACAACTTACACACACTCTTCCTTACTCTAGGAAAATGAAGCTCTGTGACCTTGCAAAGCCTTTAGGGGATATCCAACTTAAAAAAACATTTGATGGTTGCATTCCATGTGCTAACCAAACCCAGGTATTAACAGTATGTTTCACAATAGTGGTTCTTTACATTGCAATCCATCTAGGGATTTACATTCAATTTCTTTTATATTACTTTTCTGCAGGGCAAAACCGGTTCAATTTAATCCCCTAATCCCACCAGCACATACTCCCCCTTTCCTCCTCTACCCCATTGTTCCATTCAGCTGTAGAGATCTGAAGGGAGTCAAATCATACACAGGGCTATGGACTCTACATGTGAAAGACTTAAAGCAACATTAAACCCTCAGATTATTTAACATAACACAATACTGTAATGTGTGCCTTACTGTAATCCATGGTTGTTTCCCTTCTCTTTGCTGCTCTTCCTTTTAAATCTGTTCTCATGCTGGGCAGAACTTCTGTTTTGCAGCAGACTGCCTTGTCTCTGAAAAGGATACATGGTGTCTGTGTGTTGGTTTGAAACCTGAGCCAGCACTACAGGAAGAGGCACTCAGCTGCAAAGGGAAGTTCTCCCCAAGCATGAGAAGACATGAGGATTTAAAAGGAAGAGCCGCAAAGAGAAGGGAAACAACCATGGATTACATTAAGGCACACATTACAGTATTGGTTTGTGTTAAAAAATCTGAGGGTTTAATGTCACTTTAATGACTGGCCCAGCATTACAAGAAGAGTATCATGTGCTCTTCCAAACCTTAGGTACCAAAGTATTTTCTTTGCTCTCGGCAGCTGAACAGAGCAGCCGGTGAACAAAGCAAAGAGGTGTATGTACTACTGGGAATGCCTGGTTTGCCCTGCTTGGCATTCTTTTTTTTTTAATTCAATTTCCCCACCACCCATATATGTGTACAAAATGTTAACAAATGTAAAATTAGACAGATACTTACACTCTCTGAGCCATCTAGCATTCTGCTGGTCTCTAGTGGTTCAGGGGCACTGGGCATATTTACCGGAAGCGGTGGACGTACTCTCCCCAGGGTCCCTAGAGAAGCTGTTTTTACAGATAGTGCTGATGGACCTGTAGTAATTATATATAAATCTATATAAATATATACACACACTTAACTAAAGAGACACACTGAGGAGGACAGGAAAGGGAATTCCTGGGGAACTTACATTGTTGTGCCAAAAGCGGAGAGCTTGGCAGTGGCTCATAAGCTGCCCCGGGAGCCGGAGCTGGAACAGCGGGTACTGCAAAACTCTTCAAGGGATGGGTAGGTCGGATATGTGCAGTAGGAATGCTGGGTCCAGAATCTTCATCCAATGAGCCAGGTAGAAAACTGGCTCCAGGTGGATCTGGGTCCTCAACACCAGTCTGAGAAGAGGATGATGCTGCTACTACTACTGTGTCACAACTGGGAGTATGACGAACAGATTCTGTGATAAGAAATATCAAATGGGACCTTTTAATTATAACTTTATTTCCATAATGATAAAATAACACATGCATGTACCAATGTGTACTAGAAAAACAGCAGTCATATAAACCAGATTGGGTAGAATGTGTGAATTAGTTGAGAGAGCCGTAAACATACTAATATGGACAGGGTGCTGATGGATGATGACTGGGAAAGTGGGGGAAGAGGCCACTGCTGTATACAGCATATCGAACATGGGCAAAAAATTTACCACCACTATGGCAGAGAAAATAAACTAAGGGAGTATCCTTCTGACTGCCACTGTTCCATATTCTGCTATCACAGAAACGGACCTAGTATATCAAGTACTAAGTCAGCTGATATAGTGTCTAGTGCTGCAACTAATGATTATATTCCTAATCGATTAATTGGCCGATTGGTTTTTCAATCAGATAAAAAAAATTAGATAAACACCGTCCTTAATTTGGAATAAAATACACAAATGCAGTGTTACAAACGATGTTTACTTCAGAATAAAGCTGCATGCACAATTTTTTGCAATCGCACTTCATTGCTTACTGTGCGTTCCAGTGTGGGCAATCACACTGTGGGTGGGAGGCGTGTTTGGGGTGCCACTGAAATGAATGGCACCCCTCCCGCAGCAGAATTTGTCAGGCTGAAACAGAAAATTACCTTTTCCCACCTTTTATAACTTAAAAATTGTATTGACAGCTGCCGATGGCAAGATTCCGCTGACAGCAGCCGAATGTAAATACAGCAGGTAGTGGCATGGTGCAGTAGCCAGCTTGCTATTGGCCATTTCAAACTGCCATAGCCAATAGCAGGCTGGCTATTGCACACACCCACTGCTTGCTGTTCCCTCCTCTCAGCATGGAGGAGGGAGCTAGGGGATTCAACCAACTAATCTATGACAATAGTTGACAACTATTATCATAATTGATCAATTCGTTGATTGCAGCCTCAATAGTGTCTGCCTATAATCGTTTTAAGGAAGTCTTGACTGCCTGTCCTATAACAAATCGTTAAGCTCTCTTAAGGGAATTTACTACTTTCCCTTACAACAATTGCAGGACTGGATCCATATTTCAGGTGGTATGAAGCCCCAGTTTACATTACAATAGGAAAAAGATGTTGGATTCCTGCAGACACATTTTGTTGCTAGAGCCGCAGTAATAAGCGGCTTTGCCCTGACATACAGATTCCATCCATTGCTCGTTTACCAGGCCAGATTATTACTACAGTTGGTGGAATACTCGAGAGATTAGATAAATGTTTGGTGCTGGCAGACGTTACGTAAGTAATGGTTTATGCAGTTTTCATAGTAAGGAGGGATATTGATCATTCAGCAAATGTATATCTTTTTTTCTATACTTTGCATACAGTTATACACATATCTGTTGTTGTTTTACACTACAGTCAGAAGTTACAGCTACATTTGGTACCATGTGTGCACAGGAGTCCTTTCGCTACCTTTACAAGCTGCGCTGTTCTCACCTGCAGCTTGAGAAGCTCCACCCAGAACGTGCAACATGAACCCAGGCACTGAGCGAAAATGAGAGTTATCGATGGAATGGATGGGATGAGCACTGACAACCGCTGAAAGAGATAGAATGGTGAATTATGGGACATGGAAATAATGGGAGTAACAAATGGCAGAAAACAATGTGCTCTATGTAAATAAATGCAAAGTACTATAGAAAGACTTAAAAGAGGAGGTGATGAGGTGTGGAACAATGTCAAGCCTGAGGTGCATGGCAGTGCATAATAGTGGGAATGAATGTGCTGGACTGATTAGAAGAACTACAGAGGAAAAGAAAAGGTTGTCCAAATATCAGATCCCAGCTGTCACTATTCTACTGCAAGTGAGAAATGAAAGTATATTCAATGAGGTCCAAACAATATTAAACCTAAATGTTGTCGTAAAAGAATACATATGAGTAAAATACAAATGGTGGATTGCATTTTGCAATAGTCAAGACTGGACAAAATGAAAAAAATAATACACCACAGCTTCAAGCTTCCCTTACAAATTGTTCTACATGTTGTATAAAACAAGCCAACTACAGTCTACTTTTTACCCACATACAGTTCCAAAGCCCTTAGGAACAGGATTTTGTCACAGTGTGAATCCCACCTTCCCTGGAACTTACGCTGTGGAGGCTGAGAGTCAAACGGCATCATTATTTTTGGTCTCATTCCCCGGCGTCCTGCAAGTGAAGATATAGAATCCTCCGATTCCAGACCTACAAGATGGTTAAGTAATTGTTAGAAATAATTATGTACTCACCAAACCCAACCACCTAGTTTTATTACAGGTTTCACTTGCAGTCTAGTCCACCACAGATGTGAAGTACATATTTATCTGACATCATTTTCCCTTAAGGTCTCCCCACTCCAAATGCACTGGCATGAATAGTAATCATTCATAGTGTGTACTGCTGCTCTCCTCACCTCGGTATGAATTACTGTGCTGGTGAATGCTGCCTTCTGTAGTGCTTTCTCCAGGTGTCAGGTCCTGTGGGGAACGGGGCAGACTGGTGTCTGTCAGCATAGGGTTTGTTTCTGGGGACTTGTCCACTGGCTTAAGCTCTAGCCTTTCATGGTGAATCCAGAGATCAGGAGGCTTCACATCCTTAGAGTTGCCTTTGTATTTATGAGAGCCATTTACTGACTTGCATGCAGCTCTTTTCCTAAACATATAGTTTAAAAAGGTAATTCATCAGATGGAAAGCAAGGATAAATCCTTAATAGTGAAGTTGCAGGTTCACTTTCTCACCACACTTTCATTTTCCCTCTGGAGATCATGCCTTGGAATCTCAATTCTGCCAATGGGATATTTTTCTTGCAAGAGCAATTGCCATCCCTGCCTGCCACTACCCTGACATTTCCCCCTTTAACACAGTCCTTAAAATCTTAAATATCTCTAACCATGCCTGTTCTACTTGAGTGATTATCAAACCTGTACTGCTTTTAGCTTTACCAACAAAAGTGATCTAGAAGTAAAAAATATTGCTTGTGACATTAACAGGCTCGGGCTGAGGCTGACTATCTGCATGGAGTTTGCATGTGCTTTGATGTGGGTTTTCTCTGGGTGCTCTGGTTTCCTCCAACACTCCAAAGACATGCTGGTAGGTTAATTGGCTCCTGTCTAAAATCGGCCCCAAGATGTATGCATGTGAGATAAGGCCCTTCAATTGTAAGCTCCTTGAGAGTAGGGACTGATGTGAATATGCAGTATGTGAAGTGCTGAGTAAATTGGCAGCACTATATAAATACCTGGAATAAGTAAATAAAGCTAACTAGTGGGCAGTGGTACAACCTACTAAACCCCACAAGCAGTAACTTCTCAGTGGTTAAACACTATCTCTGTGCAAGATCTTCCTGTATTAAAACCAGCCATTGCTGGTCTCTTTTCTTGTGCAGGGTGACTGGTCTGGTCTCCGCCCCCTCCTGTATTTTCTGTAGGTAGCTTGTAATGGGAGAGCCTGCTGGGTCTCTCCCAAAATTCATCTCTCAACACACTATGTATAATAACTGGATTTGCAAAGAACTTTGATGTACACAAAGTGGATTTATATCCTTCGTGGCTATTAATAGATTTCAATGAATGTTTATGTGCCCAAAGTTGTTCAGCTTTAAAAAGTAATCTCAAGTTAAAACTAAAACTGAATCTTGAAATGCACAGTGGAATATGGCCTACCTGGCCAGGGCTTTTTCATTACTGGTGCTATAATGCCCCAGGGAACTCTGCTCCCCTGCAATGTATTGCCGATGGAAACTTGTGTACCGGAAAGACACTGGTTGGATTTTCCTGGCTCCGCTCATTTGTGCTATGCTGTGTAGTACAGAAATGCTAGAGGATGCTTCATTTGATGATGTCACTGTTTTCCTTGCTGAAGAGGAAGATGTAACTGAAGATGTGCAGTGCAATGATCTCCCTTCTCTTTAATCTATTCTGCAAGTCTTGGCATATGCTTTTTGGTCATCATCTTACCTCGGCAGTCATCAGACAGGTAAGCTCTGATGAAAAAAAAACCCTGTTCCCCTACCAGGATGGCTGCCTCTACAAAGACACAGCGTGGAACAAAGTATGGTAAATTATTAACTGACAACTCTGCAGCATTAGCAGGTCAATGACTGGCATTAGCTGTTGCCATGCATTGCTCTTTAACTGCATTGTGTCTTTTTTCAATCTCTTTCTTTAGTTCTTCCACTTTTTGTTACATTACTCCCAACTTCTGGGTGTAAACATATCTGATGCACTGGATAGATAGATAAAGCGGCTCATCATGAACGTTGTCCATGAGCTCCAGGGGAGCCAAAAATGACCATCTATACTAAAGCTGCTGATTAAACAAGTAGAAAAAAAAAAAGTATTCATTCAATGAGCAAATATTCACGATTAGTACAAGCATGTAAATTGTGTAAACCAAATGTAATAAATCCCAAGAAACTCACTTTTTATGGTGGGAGTTTGAGCGCCGGGAGCAGATGGCAGCGATGACCACAGCCACTAGCACAGTTACAACTCCAAGGGACACAATTATGGTTAGCAGCATGTTCTGATCCAGGGAGGTGGGGCTTCCATGAGGACTATTGCTGCCTGCAAATGATCCATAAAAATTCATTTGACAAGAAAAAAAACACAGGCTTATTTACCGGCTCATCACATGAGGCTTTGCACTCCATCTGACCAAAGAACTTCCACATTGTGGACATGTGTGTTTTGTAAAACAGTATACTTTTGCAATGTACCAAACTATACGTTTTGCGGACAGATATGGTTTTAATCTGATAGCAGATACTGTGTAAATGTTCAAAATAGAAAAGAAAAACAATGAGGGGAAGTTATCAAAACTGGAGCAGACAGAATCTAGAGCACAGCAGCTACAAAGCGATCAATCAGCTTCCATCTTTTATTTTGCAAACTTAACTAAACAAACTGAAGAGAGAAACTGATTGGTTACTATGGGCAACTGCTCCAGTTTTGATAGACTTCCCCCATTCTTCTTGAGATTTTTCAAAAACCTACTTTGGAGTGTCCATTCAGACCAGTTTGTTCCACTGCATTAACATGCTTTAATGCAACACATGTGAAAACATGCAACACATTCGACTGAATGGGCAGCCATTGCACCAATCGCATCAAAAATTGGATATGCACCATTTTTTCCAACAGGGTGCACTGCAAAGCATGTGCATCAGAGGTGCTTTTGTTTAATGTGTTGGGGTTGCATTGATAATGAATGGCACTGGTCAACACTTGTGTTTCCACAATGAACCACACTGAGAAGGTCTGAATAGGCCCTTAGTTAAGTAGCACAATTCCAGAAGCCCAACACAGTAAATCGCATAATTCTCCTCCACCTAAATACAAGGATAAAATAATTAGGACCCTTTGTACACAACAAAGTTGTACAGGAAAATGTTAAAGCATATCTAGATTTATCAAAACTGGAGCAGACAAAATCTGGAGCGACTGTGCACGGCAACCAATCAGCTTCTCTCTTTCATTTTTAAATCTTATCTAAACAAACTGAAGAGAGAAGCTGATTGGTCGTCATGCACAGCTGCTCCAGATTTTGTCTGCTCCAGTTTTGATAAATTCCCCCCATACTGTCCGTAACACAGTTCCTGTTCTAGGGTGACAACACTTATATGCAGGAGCAGCGCCGTCACCCTAGGACAGGGAGTGTTTTAGGACTACAGAACACCTGAACTCTAAAATAGTGGGAGGTGTGCTGTAGTGAGAGAACCGAGACCAGTGCAGCATATGTGGAGAGCACAGAAAGTTATTAGCTCACTAGATTTCTGTCAGAATCAACATATATTTGCAGTTATCGAAAAGATACAACAAATTGTGTTCAATTGTATATTTAATACAGCAGAACTTCATTGTTAGGGTTTAAATACAAAATCGAACATGTAAGATCCAAATTTAAATGTACCTCCTTGCTAAAACACGGATTTAAAAGTGTAAAAAAAAAAAAACCACTAAAGGGGAAAAAAAAAGAAAAAGAAAAAAGGATAGTATCTTAATCTTTCCTCCGGCTCCTGCCCACAATGTGCTGCTGTGTGTTTTTGCAATATTTAGAGCATTTGGCATTCCCCGGGATCTCATATCATATGGAAGATAATATAATCACCCCTTGTACGTTGGAGGAAAGGCAATTATAATACACAACTTTTTTCCTTACAGGTGGTGTTTTACATTTTCATTTTAACAAGAGGGAGGCACATTTAGAAAAGTGAACCTTGCATGAAGTTATGTTGTGAAGCACGTGGTAATAATACAAAGAATTTATCATTTTAAATACTTAAATATTAAAATTAGTGTCAACAGAATCAAAGTGACAGAACCTATAGGTTTGTGATTGTATAAAAAGCTGAATGACATATGCATATCCCAGCATATTGTTTAACAGGTATTATGTTTGTACAATCATATTTTTTTTTTTAAATCAATAGGAATTATTCCCCTGGGTTAGGAAATCTTAGCCAGTATCCCTGTGCCCCTACGCACCTAAGATCACTTAAAACAGTGACTTAACAACCATAAGAAAGCAATCACAATATGTAAAACAAGTGATTGTCAAACCATTAGCAAAACCCCTGAACCTTTACAGGAAATCTAGGTAAAGAAGAACGCTAGGATTTTAAAAAGTTAACCCATGCACTGCAAGGGTTAACTGCTCATTTTTCTCTACGGCAAAAAATAAAGACGAAATACTCACCTGACCCTGCTGCAGTGACCGCTCACCTCTCTCCTTTTTCCCTCTGGCTGTGGTATGGATATGTATATTACCACCGTTTCCCTGAAAAAAAGACCTACTCCGAAAATAAGACCCAGCACTATTTTTGGGAATTGCTCAAATATAAGACCTACCCCGAAAATAAGACCTAGTTGTGACATTTCCCAGGGCCGGTGGTGGCATAAGGGGGAACATGAAGAGCCGCCGGAGAGAATCAACGGTGCCAATGAAGCCAGCGGCAGCGGAGGGAGCAGAGCAGCATAAGCCGATGCTGCCTCTATAGCGCCGGCTCCTGTCACAGGTGGAGTGATGCCAAATGCAGTCCGCCTGTGAGGAATCGATAGTGAAAGTGCGCTTCGCTCATTCTGGCCAGCGATTGGTTAGCAAATTGCTCTTGGAAAGGGACGGCAACCCTGATCACCCTATTTTTGAGTTTGCCATTTTGGATTACTTAATTTGAATTTGCATTAATTTTGGATTGTTGTACATCAAAAAGAAAAAAGACCTAACCCGAAAATAAGACCTAGTGTGTTTTTTTGAGCCAAAAAAAAATATAAGGCAGTGTCATATTTTCGGGGAAACACGGTAAACAGGCAGATGTCAGTGGTCCTTAGACTGCCAAAGCCTGGGGGAGAGGAGCCTGGGGACCAGTCTAGCAGCCAGATGGGACAGAGAATTGAGTATTTCTTCTTTGTTTTCGCTCTCTAGACTAAACAAACAGTTAACCCTTGCTGTGCGGGGATAGGATATCAAAATCCTGGAGTTCCAATTATGTCCAAGAGGTATCATCAAGATTTTTTGCATTCACTGCAAAGCGAAAGCACAATTTGCTACATGTTGCTTTTGCCAAGTTCTCTGTAACACAATCTAAGATCCAGCTCTTATGCTGGTGTTTCTTGTACCTACACTTACTACATCTTACATATTTACCTGAACCATGCATCCATCAAAAGTAGTGCACTAAGTTGTCCTATTTCTAACTTGCGGTCATAATTACGATAACATGAACTGTTTTTAAATAAGCCTATATATCCATTTAAGTCCTATATGTAACAAGCAGCTGAAAGATAATTACCTCCGAGTGGCGGGCCACCATTGTTTCCTAGATCTGAAGTGCGGCCTCCTTTACCAGATACACCCGATGCTGGAAGACATACATTTTATCATATCACAAATGGTATGTGAAGTTTAAAGTGATGTATTAAAAACGATCTTCAGGAAAATGTTAAACTCTTAACACTTGCATAGTGAGACTTTTCAGTGATTTACAATGCTCAGCCTATTAAATTCCACAGGAGAGTTGATGGTTGCTTGAAGTCTGAGCCATAGACTCGGAGCACTTAGGGGCTCGTTGTTAGGGAAGAGCAGCCGCAGATACTCCTAGAATGAATATGTATCTATGGCAGCACCTCCCCTCCATCTCAGCAATGCAGATCTCTAATAAGGGCTGACACTTCAAACAACCCTCAGCTCTCATGTGGAAATTAATGAGCTGAAAGCTGTAAAGCACTGAACAGCCCCTCTGTCAGTTAAAAGTGCTTAATTCTTCCTTGGAATAAACATTAAAGGTACTAGGTCTAGACACGACCATCCCAATTCCCCTTTTAAAGTTAACATCACAGAGATTATGATTACCTTGGTTGTTAGGCATGTAGGGTGTCGATTCTGCCACAGGGAGGCATAATAAAAAAAATAAGTTTGACTGGTCAGTAAAGAGTTTAATAAAAGAATCTGTTAAAAGGCAGCGAGAGTTAAAATAAGAGTCATGAAATAAAAAAATCAGTAAGTTAGAGCATCTTTCTAGATCAATAAAAGGGAAAGAAAAAGCTTTTAATTTGATATAGATGGCAAGTCTACATTTAATGAGCTGTGAGATTGATCTTGAACAGTAAAATGAACCTGTCATAAGCCTAGATCTAAAGCCCAGTTGTTACCTTCAAGTGCCTATTGCACTGAAAACCACAGTTGTTGCTCTTTCCACTTTAATTGCAATAAAGGGAATCTGTCAATACATTGAAGCTTTTCTTTTTCTTAAGCTGTGCATATACTGTTCTATTTTTTTTTTTTGCTTAACCCACGGGTTGAACAAAAAAAAATAGAACAGACTGCATCAACATTTATGAGTGTTCGAGGAATCCCCGCCGTTTCCCTTTTATTCGAACAGTGGCCACCGGCTGCTGTCACAATACCCGAACAAAGCCAGCAGGTCATTGGCTGCCGGCTCCGTTCATTCGAAATTTGCAGTGCGTGCCGCTATTGGCATCCTTTCCAATGCCGGCCGAAAGGATTTCCGTCAGCAGCACCCATTGTGCAAATTTCGTCCGGTTCCTGAAGAACCAGCTGAAGTTTGCATAATGTATGGCCAGCTGTACACACTGGGATGCTGAATAGTAGAAGCATAAAAGCTTCAATTGAAAACAGGATGCCAAGCAGGCATACCATGGGTACTGAGTCATAGCAGCAAAGGAACTTGCACAATTTTGCCAAAACACAAATTGGAAATGTAACTTAAAACAAGATTTATGTCTTGCCTGTAAAATCAATTTCTTGGAGTAGATCACATGACACAGGGAGTTAAATAGTCTCGTAGATTGTAAGCTCTCACAGGCAAGGCCCTTCTTACCATCTTGTCTTGTACTGTATGGTCTTTCCTATATTGTAAAGCGCTGCGTAAACTGTTGGCGTTTAACAAAACCTGTATAATAATGTAACCACTAGATTATGCAGCTACCTTCAGATGATTGGACACTGGCAAATCAATCAAAGTTGTAAGACAGCCCTGCATGACCTTCTTATTCCCAGCCTGCCTCAGTTTTATAGCAAGCAGTACAGAGTGGATCACACAATATAGAGATGGTCCTGTTTCCTGTGACATATGTCAAGAAACTGATTTTACAGGTAAGACAAAAAAAGAAATCCTATTTTCTTGATCGTACATATTAGGACAAAGGGAATTAAATTCTTGAACCACTAGAATGTTCAAAAGAAGTCAAATTCAAAAACACGCCTAGCAGAAGTAATGGCTACAAGGAAGGCCAATATGTGAGTGAGTAAAAGGCAAAGGGATAGCAGTTAAAGTGTGGCTTCTGAAGGCCGACAGAACCAGAATAAGGTCCAACGAAAGTCACTGAGACACATACAGACAGAATAACATGGGCCACCTCTTGCACAAAGGGGTAGGACCCAAGTGGTCTTTGGAAGAGAATTGACATTACTCAAGGTCCAAGCCGGACAGGAAGGAGGATAAAATGCATCCCATGCAGAACTTCCCCTGATGAAATTTCCTAGTTTAAAACCAAGCAAAATATGCCTTCCAGGTGCAATTGTAGACCATATGAGAGGTTAGGCCTTAAGAAGCGTAGATGACCGCATCGGAGAGGCCTCTGTCCCCGAGGACTTGGGCTTCAACAACCAGGCCATTAAAGCCAGGGACTAAGAAGGACCTGGAATATTGGCCCTAGTGACAGTAGGTCTAGATGTTTCAGAAGTGACCATGGACAGTCAGGAGTTTGATTACATTGGCATAGCTCATACAGCTGCCTATGCACTGCACTTGCAGTCCATTAACTCTGTCTCACACCCATATTACTATGTCTGTACCTCGGTACGGGCATGGACGGGAGTAGGGATGCACAGATACTATTTTTCCTAGGCCGAGTATTTTTCCTCAACTACTCACCGGTACCTTTTTCTTTTTGTGTCATGTGACAGTTTTTCTAAAACAATACAGACTAATGATTGGAGCGGTGGAGTGCCCAGGACCCAGTCACAGCTGCAACCGCTGTAACCCTGGCAGTTCTGCCACTGAAGAATAATACCATCAGCTATAGAGTACTACAACTCTTAACAGTGCATTACACAACAATGTAAAATACCATCAACTATAGAGGACTCCAATTTCGAGCAAAACATTATGTAGCAATGCAGAATGGCATCAGCTATAGAGGACTCCAAATTCCAGCAATACATTATACAGCAATGTGCTACCACTCTGCCCCAAGGTGCCAGCCTTATGTCCCGAGCGGAGAGTCTCAGTAGAGCAGTTGAGTTCCCACTCTCCCCCACATACTCTCTGCTCCCACTGTCCCCCACATCCCCTCTGCTCCCACTGTCCCCCACATCCCCTCTGCTCCCACATCTTGGGGGGTTGGAGTGCAAGTTATAGATGGAGGGAGTTGGAGAAGGTACAGGTAAGAGGCAGGTGGGGCCTCAACAGTCAATAAAAATAAAATAAAGAAGGGGCCTACAGGACTCAAAGGGAAAGAAGAGAGCTGTCAAAATCTGCAGGCACACAGTAGGTTACCCAGTGGTCCAATATAGCGTGAATTTTTCATACAAATATGTATTCAGGAAAGGAGCCCAGGAAAATGGATGGTCATTTTTTGACAGTGTTAAGGTGGCCATACACTGTACAACCATCACAAGACCTTAGTCTTGCGATGGTTGTAAAGTGATTAAAAAAACGTACGATCTGCCCATCTTGGACAGGCAGATCGTACTCTCGATCATCGCAAGCCCGCCCCCCTGAGGGGCGGGCTTCCGATGACGGCAATGCTGAACGGGCAGTGTGCATATGCACACACCGGCCCGTTCGGTATTTGTCTCCCGAGCACCGTTCGAAACCAGCCGAAAATCGTAGAAACGGTTGCACGTCTTCGTTCACACTGCTCGATTCTCGTACGATCGCGGGATTTCCCGTGATTCTCGTACGAGAATCGAGCAGTGTATGGGCACCTTTAGCTTGACCACCATAAACACATGTGTAATTAGACAGGTCTCAGGGGTCAAGCATTCCAGTGCTTTTTGTTGAGTGCCTCCGCCAGGTTTTGGGTAATGGAACATCCTAATAATATTCCTATAAGTTGGCAGACCTTAGCCCAAGATCTTTTAGTTACAGAGCAGTCCTGCCATGTATGGATAAAAAAAACAATGAATTGACATCCCCTAAAACAAGCAGGGGAGTAAGCCTGGTATAGAGATGCATGTCAGAACTAGATACCATCCCATCAGCACTCTGAAGTTCAACAGCACAGGAGTTGACAGATTTTAGCTGTGGAAGATCAGATCTCTTTTCAGTCCTTATTGGCTAGGGACACCAAATTTATTTTTCCGGATGGAGGCATATGTTAGGGGTGGGGAGACCTTTGTGAATATGGTTATATGTGGACTATAGATCAAAGACAATGTTGGTGGAACGTGGGTTGTTCTTGCATATAGATTTGTACGGGGTGAGGATCAAGGGTGAATTGACCACTTTGGTTCTGGACATTAAAGAATTATAAAAAGGTCAGAAACAAGGGATTCATGCAAAATACAGTAAGCTCCTAAACATTACAAAGGAATAAGTTTATAGATTAATTTGCAGCAGATTAGTATATTCTTTAGGCCTGTTCACCTTTTGGTGTACGGAAGAGCACAGCTTCTGACATGGGGCCCATTCCTTTAGAATTCCTTGCCTGGAGCTTAAAGTAATATGGAGTATCTAGAGTCAGCTCTTGAATTTGGTGGGTCAAACGATTCCCAACAACTGGCTCTATTACCCAGTCATGGAGATCCGCGTGAACATCTGTGCTGTAACATATAATGTAGCCTGTAGGACAGAAAGCAAAAATCAACCAAGTTTCAAGCACTTGAAATTACGCTAGCATATCTATTATTCAAATGAGGAAACGCAACGGTGTGTTTAAAGCTGATGCATCATAAAGCCACAGAAAAAGTCCGATCAAACACTGCAAGCTTCTCTGAAAAGGTTATTGTAGCACACAGGTACACATCGTCCTGCCGTGGATCCTCTTCACTCTGACGTGTTTCACCCAATAATGGGCTTAGTCAATTTCTATGATTGAACTTGAGCTATGAATAAACATTTCAGCGAAGCTTGCGGTGTGTGACCGGACTTTGTTTCTTCTATGAGTAACTGCTGATGCTGAAGCAAGACTGGCTCGGGCCGGTGTGCACCTGTCATTCTCTCTAGTGCTGCTGTGAACGAGTGATATTGGGCAATGGAAGTTAGTTATAAAGTCACACAAAACACCTTTCTACTCTTTATGTACACTAAAACAGAAATAAATGTGTGTATGCATGAGTGCTGTGTTCGAGATTCACATAATGTATAACCCAGGATAATATTGAAGAAAATAGGTCACCAGCACTCCATAAGTTAAAATGAATGAGTCCTTTTAATGGACAATGATGTCACAGAAATACCCAGGATAATGACACCACTTCCTCCGTTAAGGAATACAGCACTACACCTCTCTGCTACAGATTAGACAATAAAAGGGCAGCAGCACACCAATGAGGTAATCTCTCTGCTTTCTCCTCCTCCACATTCCTGCTTTTAGATTGCATTTTATTGCACAATACCGTCAATAAACAAGCCTGGTTGGCTCATATCGATGGTTATCCCCCTCTTAGCCTGAGTCTTACTGTGTAAAGGATTTATAGGAAACTGAAAGACAGACAAGCTGTATTCAAACAACATTTCAGAATAGTTTTATTAGTATGTGGCTTATAGGGAGCCGCCTCTTACATTATGAAGGAATTCTGCTTTAATGAAACTGTATTTTTCTAATGAAATTCTGATAGGTATACACTGAATTCTGACCCTATTTTACTAAACCAGCCCTGTTCTAGTGTGTGCCTATATATTGCAAACATGTAAACAAAATGGGAAGAAAAGGGGGAAAAAACCTCAGTTCATTATTGCCACGTCACCTGTAATTTTGCCATTGGCTTCTGATGGAGGTTGCCAGTTCACAATAATAGTGCGTGGCTTGCCTTCTTTGCTTATAACAGTCACATCTTTAGGAGGTGAGGAGGGCACTAGAAAATCAAATATAGTATATTGATACTTTGCATAAAACTGGGCAAAGTTCTATGGTATAGTTTAAAAAGAAAAAAAAAAAAGATACCTGATTCAAAGGTAGTGCCATGGGCAGTCATGCTCCATGTACTTGCCCGTCGACCTTTAGTAACCATAACCGAGAATTCATAAAGGGTGTTTGGTTTTAGGCCAGTGACCAAATAGCCGAGTGTTGTACTGTTGGCCATCTGAAAAGGTGGAGAAGTAACAGCAAAAAAAAATAAATATGTTAATCCTAACATATTATTCATGCGCTTCATTTATTTTTCACATACAGAGTGCTTGTTCCAAATTTATTACACTTGGTTCATCAGCATCTCACCTTGTACTTTGTGTTAGCTGGAATGTTGGTCTTCCATCTTGCAGTGTAGTAACGTGCATCTGTGATCTTCTGGTTCTTAGGGAGAGAATTGTCCGCCCAGGTGAGTCGCACTGTGTCACTGCTCAGGATGGTGGCTTGGACCCCCACAGGGGGCAACATGGGACTGGGCTCTGGAACTGGTGTGTATGAGGCATGAACAACATAAACATCAACTTCAGAAGTGTCTAGGTCACAGATTGTGAAAACACATGCGTAAATTAGCCAAAACAAAAAATGATGAAATGGATGGAAACATATGGAATATAGAACACAAAATGATAGAGAAATATGCAGGAAATACATTACGCACAGCGAGCCCCCAGGCATGTAATAAAATAAACACAAAGCAAAGAAAAGGTTTAATAGTTAAAGTAAGAGAAGAAAAGGGAGAGAGAGAAAGAAGAGAAATTGTTAGTATTAGCAAACTACAACTATTCTGAGATTTATATCTTCTCGTTGCCCTAAAAATAGAGCAGAACACATATGAATTATGAAAATTACCTGTGTGTTGTCGGGTCACAGCACTTTCATATAAAGGAATGCCTTCCCCCATATTGTTGAAAGCCTTCAGGGAGATGACATAGTGTGAACTAGGGTCTGCAAAGAAAGGACCAACAGTTTCAACCAAAGGTTTATATCTTAAAATATAATCATCAATATGGAAAGCCAATGGGACATTACATGGGTCACAAAAACAAAAAACTGCATTTAAAGAATCAGCAGGAAATGTTATTTGATTAACAAAACCGTAAGGTAGAGCTTACAAATAAAATGGTTTCTTTGAAAAGAAATTTAACATATAAAACAAACATTATCTGTCCAATTCCCTTTATATTTAACGTATGTAATGCGAGAGTCTGCCTAAACATTCCATTCATTTGTATCCAATCCTTGCTGGTATATGTAAAGCAGATTCTACAATCAAATTGTAAAGTACAGGGTCAGCATTAAGAGAAACTGCCACTTTCAAGGGAAAGTGTACAAGTGGAGGTGAAATAGGCTAGAGAGAGTAAAATGAGGCTAAGCAAAAAAAAAAAAGAAAAAAAGAAATTCCTCCATGAGTGCCAACAGTATGCATGAACAAATCTCCTGCTATGTACATTGTATACTAACAGTGGCACCAGCTGCTGTCAGAATACCCAAACAGTGCTTGAAGCTGATTGGCTGCAAGAGCAGTTTAGCCGACAAATTTCCCTCTGACAAAAGATGATCTAATGATTCGACTTTTGTAATGAGGACAGGGCCACCGATAGATCAAATTTCGTCCCATTCCTTCTGAATCAGCCAGAATACTCTCCATGTGAACCCAGCTTAGGTTTTTTGCTCTGTGTCCTAAACCTGTGCCTAAAAAAAAAACCCTTTTAAATCACATATTTTTTCCCAATTTCCAGCTTCTACTTGGTTTATCCGGTATTTCTATAGGACAGAAAAGCAGCCTAAATTAAAAGTAAGTTTCTAACAAGGGTACTCACTATTCACACCCAACAGTACCACACAATCTAAGATTACTGCATTAAATGCTTAGCATTCTTTCTGTCAAAAGCCTTTTAAAAAGAAGGAGGTTTACATGTCCCCCTTAATCCCATGAAAACAACTTATGTTTTCCCACTTTGCAAATGTAAATAACTATATGAAGACTTCTCTGGGATTCTCTTAACACTACAGTCCTTCTATTTCAATTATATTAAAACAAAATAAGTATTTGAGTACTCTTATCAGAGAGATGTACAGAAAGCACATGTTCTATATGGATGTTACTGCCTAAGTTCATTAGATAAACCTAATGAAGGAAAAGAAAAGTGTGTCCACACGATGGCACTGTTATAACAGAGGACAACCTATTCCAGACTAACTTCTCAATGCTGCTATACATGTGGACACGGCATTAAAACTTAGTCATCTTTTTTCTGGCCAAATATTTTTTGAGACTGCAAAGTCCTCTCCCCTTGAATATGGCCCAACTTGCAGTTATTTTTTTCTATTTACCTTCTGTACAAGTGTAGAAATTCTCCTCTTGGGCCCATGATGTCAAACCAGGGCTGCTGGGGTGTTGATTTCACCAGTACCAAGAGAAGGATCTAAGAAGGTGCCCCCTGTATAACTTCCTTCAGACGCAGCATGCTCTGCTTAATACCAGTCCTGCGCTGACTACCAGGCCAACAACCCCAATATCTTAGTCCTTCTCAGCTTACATAAAAACACAGCTGCAAAGGCAGACAATGCTGCATTGACTTTACTGCAGGTCGAAATATGAAGTATTGCCACCCAGCAGACGGAATGCCAATGGACTATCGAGATTACCAGGTATGTAACCACCTCCCGTCCAGCATCCATACATAAACGGGCTGACGGGAGCCTTGTAGATGCGGGTGGGCGTTTTAATACGTCCTTTCCCATCCCCACACAAGAGTGGGAAAACTACAAAAAATTTAAACAGCCGGCGATGGCTGTTTAAATACAAGTATTCAGAGGTCTGCCAGTTGTTTTTTTTTTCTTTAAAATGTTTGGTCCTTTTTTTTGTTAAATAGTAAAAAATTAAAACCCCAGTGGTAATTAAATAACACCAAAAGAAAGCTCTATCTGTCCCCAAAAAATGGTATGAAATTAATTTCATTACAGCGTTGCATGACCGAATAAATGTCAAAGTACCGCAGTGCTGAATACTGAAAAATGGTCTGGACAGGAAGGGGGGTTTAACACTCTGGTCAGCAAGTGATCAATAGCTGAATAAAAAAGCATTTACTAACTTAAAGGAGGCACTTCGCTATAGTTAAACCTTAAGCATGAAGGATCAATTTGTGGTGGCCTAGTTTACAGTTTGCATGTAGAAGACAAAATATGCAATAGAGAATACGTGCAGCACATGATACTTTACCCAGATTTTCAATGGTGTAGTAACGCTGCTTATGGTCAACGCGAACTGTTTGGGCATGAGGACTTCCAAGTCCATAACCAATAGCGTATCCACGGACAACCACCTGATGCTGATTTTCTGGGGGAGTCCAGCTAACAACAATGCTGGTTACCAATGGACGCACATGAAGTGAGCTCGGCATGTCAGGAACACGAGACTCTAAGGAAACAAAAACACAATATAAGGGAGTATTCCAACTAGGACTTTCAATACAACAGCTGCACAGCAATGCACAATAAAATATCACACAAAATTGCATCACAACCAATCCTGTACGACAGCCCAAAAAAAAGAAGAGGTAAACACTGTGAACACAACCTAAATGTTGAGAAACGTATGCACCAGATTTGAACAGATATAAAGCCCATCGCAACCCTGATATTCCCCACTGTGGCATAACTGGTGCAAAACCTGCCTCCCAACTTTACACCTTCCATCAGACTGCATGAACTGTCACTCCTGACCCCTTTTAAGGGGAACAACCCAGAATACTATAACTTGCATGTCATTCCTTTTTAAGGTAACATCTCCACAAACAAGCTCCCTCACCATCAAGATCATTTTCAAATGTGTCTGTAGCAGCCCAGTCAGTGGCTGGTCCGCTCCCATTTACAGTCATGGCCACAACACGAAAACTGTATTCTGTGTTCTTCTCTAGACCTGGAGAGAAAAAAATTAAGTGTCAGAGGCATTACATGAAAACAGAGATGAAACAGAGAGGTGGCAGCACTCACCAGTAACAACTTGTGAGAGTTGGTTGTCTACCAGGATCTCATTAGTTTCAGTTTTTCTTGCAGTTTTGCGGTAGCGCAATTTATAGCCTATAATCTGTCCATTCTGAGTACCCATAGGAGGTGGATGCCACTGCACCAGGATGCTCTAAACATTTAAAAGGTAAACCATTATAAACATATCAGTGCTCTGTAATAATTGTTTCCTGCTCACAGTTTAAACAGAAATTTTCATTATTAGCCACCAAAAGCAAAAAGTGTAAAATTCCTAGTTTTAACTAAGTTAGACATAGTAGACAACATTACTAGGGATGCACCGAAATTTCAGCCGAAAATGGTACTACGGGCAAAGTGCCTATAGTACAATAACGTCAGGATGGAGCGTGGGTTACAAGCACTCAGCGATCAGAAATGATCACTGAGTGTTTTCTAAATAACTGAGGCTATAGTATGCTTACTATGTGTCCCCAGTTATGAATGAACAGGAGGTGCTATACATCACTTCCTGTTCATTCATGATTGTGAACACAGTAACTGATATTTTCACAGTTTATGAATGGACAGGAGCACTCAGTTTAGAGTCTTCCTATTCATTCATAACAGGGGCTGCAGAAAATGAGATTAAGGACTCTGTGTCCTCAATCTCTTCTGCTATTTTAAAAGACAAATATTAGAGTTCTGTTTAGACCCCTGATATTTCCCCAAAGCTCCTAACAGTAAACTAAAAAACATGATTAAAACATTTTTAAAATGGGAAAAAAGCAATTTTTGGTTTTGGCCTGACAATTTTTAGTTTTCAGTCTAACAAAATCATTTTGGTGCATCCCTAAACATTACTATATTCAGCTGCCATTTTAACATAATACACAACATTTTTAGCTACAAATGCACTTTGAGCGTTCTCAGGAAGAGCCATGCATTAAATGAATGCACAGCACCACTTGAGTTAACCATTTAAACATAAAAGGATTATAATCCATAAACAAGACTAATGTCCTAAAACAGAACCATTTACAGGTTTATGGGTACAGAGTGAATCCCTCATACAGCAATACTTTTATATATGAAATAAACAGCAGGCACTTGATTAAAAAAAAGCAGAAATGTATGAGCAGCTTAAAACCATGAGAGTGAACTAAAGCAGGGGTTACCTGTGAGCTGCGCACTTCTAGGGTCAGGTTCTGAGGAGACGCACTGGGTACTGGAATATAAGCAAATGACAAAGAGAAATGTAGTGCTTATGGGCAAGACTGCCGAGTGGAAGAGCACAAAGAAAAAGAGATGCAAATCTAAAGTCATGAAAACGTAAACACAAACCATCAGACAGAGTCCTGACAATGACATCCTGTGTTGACACTCCTGGCCCATGTTTATTAATCGCCACAACTCTGAATGTATAGTCTGTGTATTTCTTCAGTCCAGTGACTGTATACAAAAGCCCTCCCACATCAATATCCTGCAAATGTAAAGGGGGATGGTGAACACACAGAATAATCAGACTCATACAATAGCCGAGTACTAAACAGGGATAAAAAAGGCATATACTTCAAGATTTTGTATTACTCTATTCTAAATGTAAAAAAGGCACCATTAGATAAGCTGTATATGCACATACACACTTAATACATACCTGCTCATTTCCTGCACCTTTCTCCATGTAGTAGAGCTTGTAGTTTTGTATTTCTCCATTTCCTGACAGTGGTTTTTCCCAGCTGACACTAACAGAGCTTGGGGAGATGGATGTGGCTTTCAGATTTGGTGCAGGACCGGGGACTTGAACTGTAAAATACATTTTTTTTAAATGTAGTAATTAAAAAAAAAGATGCAGATAACAGTTACTGCTTCACACACTGCATGATGTGCTATTATCAAACTCAACACTATTCAAATGTAGTCAATTCTTATGGCACAATGGCAACATTAAAGACGTTAGACCTAAATTCAGAGTAATTACACTGAATTTCCACGCATTCTCATTTATATTAACCATGCAGCGTGTGCACAATTAGGTGAGTATTCTGACCAAATCACCATTTTTATGCATATTATCCAACTCAAAGCTGTATAAGCTTAAAGGCTTATTCGATTTAAGCATATCAGGTGATATTTGAGTAATGAGGGAGGGGGTGGCCTTAGGCGATCAACACCCAATATCAAGGTATCATTAGGCAGCTTCTTTTCCTCAAGCAAAATGGGCCAAAAAAAGAGATTTAACCGACTCTGAAAAGTCAAACATTGTAAAAAGTCCTTCAGAGGGATGCAGCACTCTTGAAATTGCTAATATATTGGGGCATGATCACAGAACCAAAAGTTTTGTTGCAAATAGTCAACAGGGTCGCAAGAAACGTGTTGAGAAAGAATTATGCAAATTAACTGCCAAAGATTTGAGAAAAATCCAACGTGAAGCCCATTTTCCTCCAGAACTGCAACCTGGAGTGCCCAGAAGTACAAGGTGTTCAGTGCTCATAAGCATGGCCAAGGTCAGGAAGGTTGAAACCCGACCACTACTGAACAAGACACATAAGTTGAAACGTCAAGACTGGGCTAAGAAATATCTGAAGACAGATTTTTCAGAGGTTTTATGGACTGATTGAGGTGAGAGTGACTCTTGACCGACCAGATGGATGTGCCCGTGGCTGGATCAGTAATGGGCACAGAGCTCCACTGCAACTCAGACGCCAGCAAAGTGGAGGTGGGGTACTCGTGGGCAGTTAATAAAGATGAGATAGTTGGAACTTTTCGGGTTGAAGATGGACTCAAAATCAACTCCCAAACCTCTTGCCAGTTTTTAGAAGACACTTTCTTCAAGCAGTGGTACAGGAAAAAAAGTCTGCATCTTTCAAGAAGCCCAAGATATGTATACAGGACAATGCTCCAACGCATGCATCGAAGTGGGAGACCGTGGTTGCTGCTGCACAAAAGGTTGATCGTCAACAGATTAAGAAATTGACAGACTCCATGGATGGAAGGCTCATGACTTATTGAAAAGAAGGAGGGGCTATATTGGTCACTGATTTAGTTTTTTATAAAGTCTAGTGTTTATTTGTAAATTTTGAGTTGTTTGTTTATTATTCTCACTTTAATAGATGAAAATAAACAAGTGAGATGGGAAAATTTTCGTTTTCCATTTAGTTGCATAATAATCCCGCACACTAAGGCCTTGTTCACAACAAGCGCGTTCCAGGAGCAGAGCAGTTACAGACCGAAGCAAAACTGCGTCCAATGTATTCCAATGGTATTTTTAGCTCCAGTTCACATCGCAGCATTCCAGAGTAGGTCCAGAGCAGGCAAAAAAACTGCTGTGGAACTGCTCTGGAACGCATGCAAATGCATACAAAACGCATGTGAACGCCCTGGAACGCACTGAAAGCAGATTTTAAACTAAACATTTTCTTATTTCATTTTTACAAAAAACGGCCCGGAACGCATCAACGCAGCAAAACCCACGTTTCTGCACTGCGTCTGCAGAAACGTATGCAGATCTGCTCTGCATTTGGTGTGAACAGGGCCTTATAGTTGCCTAATTGTGCACACAGATATTCTCCTAAGAAAGCCAGAACAACACTTTTACTTTCTTAAACATTCAGGTTTGTGGTTTATTAACATTTTGTATTGACAGAGCACTGTAGTTGTTCAATAATGAAATGAATCCTCAAAAATACAACTTGCCTAATAATTGTGCACACAATGTATATTAGGTCCAGTATAATGATGAGTACACAGCTTTTAGGGCTCATTCACACCAAAATCAGACCTAAAATGCAAGTCAATGGAGGCCCCTTTACTTGCAATTTCAACCTCCGTTGACTTCAATTCCATTGGGTTTTTTTTTCTTTTTTGCCAACCTTTATTTTGATTAACATGTCCCGAGTAGGTAAACTTCTATGTATTTTTTTAGATTTAGTTCCATTCCATTTTTGACACATTCCATTACGTTGCACTCAAAAAAAGGTAGTGCATGCTCCACTTAATTCATCGCAACGTAACGGAGCAGAATGAAGTAGAGTGAAATGGTTTCATTCACACCCATTCATTTTCTGGGTTACCTTCTGTTGGCATCTGTTGGAAAAGGGTTTGCAACGGGTCTGTTCTTAATGGGGCTTTAATGTGCAAAATGGTCACATAGAAAACATAGTTTTGCATTACTAGTTTAGTGTTTTCAACAACATTTTAGACTTAAGGTGCCCATACACATGCCGATTATCGTACGATAATCGCGGGTGATCCCGCGATCGTACGATAATCGGCAGGTATGGAAGGCGCGCGACCGTTTCTACTGTACCGTCGCACGTCTTTTGTCTTCCGGGCACGCTGGAAAACCTGCCGGTGGGTTAGTGGCGTCCTCGGAAGACAAATGCCGAACTGGCCGGTGTGCGCAAGAGCACACTGCCCTCCAGCATTGGAATCGGAAGCCCCCTCAGCGGGGAGGGCTTGCGATGATCGCAAGTACGATCTGTCTGTCCAAGATGAGCAGATCGTACGAGATTTTAATTATCTTACAACCATCGCACAACGAAAGTCGTAGGCTCTATGTCCAGCTTAACAGTGTTGACCTTAAAAAATATCTATAGTTTCCAACTAACGCTCATACATTAAAAGTGACAAACTCAGTCCACTAATGCAAGTCCTCCATATATGGTTATCCGATCTATTGTACAAACACATATCCATATGTACACTGCACAATGTATTGGATGTAATCTAGCCCTTTTTCAGGTGCTTAACATACTAAACCAAAAAATACCATATACATAAAAAACAAGGGATGGGCACAAGGCTTATTTACCAGTCATGTATAAAATGCTGGATGACAGAGCAACACCCTCATGCAAGCATCAGTATCTACAAGGAACTTTAAGGCCGGATTAACACGAATACATTCTCATGTGCACAGCAAGGCATGTCAATGAACGTTGACATACATTTTTAGTTAAAAGTGCCCACACACGTTTACATGAATGTCAACCATCAATAGGTGTTGACATGAGTTATTAACACATAGGCTTAAATGATGAGTTTAGCTCACACCTATCGGTTGACGTGTATTCTGTTCACAAACCTAGAATATCTCACATTACAGCTACAAAATAGATTAATCCCTTCAATATTAACATGTTAAAGCACCAACTTTCTAATATTTCTTACTTTATGCCAACATTTGCTCTTCTCTGCGAGTCCATCCTGGACTTTTGGGGTGTCCAGGGTATTAAAATATATCATGTCCATTCTACTGTGCTGAAGTGCTCCATGGTTTGATGGTTTCTGTTCAATATAGCCACAAAGGCACTTGATCACTTAATCTGAAGGATTACAGTTTGACTCTAAAAGGTGAAGTAGCTTTTAATCAGGATACCTGAACCCTGGCCATGACTTCACTTCTAATAAAAGTGGAACAATTATTGACAGCTCATACAAAGAATGTGCCTGCAATTGTAATTCTTCCTTAACTCTGTCGGATTTAAACTCCAAACAATGCATAATTATTATTATATGTTGAGATGAACATGAACTCTTTCTGTTTAACTGTATACTGAACTTCCCAGGATCCAAGATATGCGCAGTCTAACCTCTCCAATTCCAAATATGTTATCTTAGATTTTCAAACTACAAAATTGAGAATTTGTCTCTAATGTAATGCAAGAGATGTTGTATGCCTAGATTTACATACTGTCTCTTAGGTAACCCTGAAGAACAGCCCTAGCATAACTACTAGCAAAATACATTTTTTGTCGGTCTGTGATGCATAGCTGTCATCCATTACACTATTCCTATAACCCAACTATGGTAGCACTACAGTAGATTTGGTAAAAAAACATCGGGAGCTTTAGCTAGGCAAGACTAATGAACCTGGTTTCTAAATTACATGCAACACGTTGACGAGAATGGGGGCCAAGAGTATTTAGAATGGATATACAGCCCAAAATGCAAACAGACTGCCAACAATAAATAAGTCAAAATTCTTAAATAGAACTATTTACTCATTTTACCGACTCAGAAGCTGGATCACACAAAATCTAACTGAACAATCTTTCTGTGGTACAAAAAAAAATAAAAATGGCATGTTCACATTGAGCAAGCCTGCATATGTAGAGGGATGGGGAACAGTAAGCAGATATCCTCAGCACCAGACTCTCAGAGAAACAGCAGCAGGGAAAAATCCAACCGAGCTGATCAATTTACCCCCGCACAACAAACACGGGGAGGAGGCATTTCCACCATAGTCATGTAGTATAGTCAGAGAGGGGGGACTGTTCTGTGACATCTGTAAGCTCTTTAAATCAGAAAAACAGGCTGGAAGAGGTTTGAGTGGAGGATCTAGAAAAATTTGGCGTCTGAAAGGCAAGTGAGGATATATGGGAACATGTATTACAGTGGCAAGCATATTATGGGTTAATGAATAGGTTCTGTGTTCAGAGCACAGTATATCAGGAGATTAAATTGATATGCCAATCAAGGAACCTGAACAAACGTTAGAAATGAGGGCTAATTTACATAGCAGTGCCAGACGTCTGATGCATTTCAGATGCTGTAAACCACACCAAAATGCAAGCCTGAGAAATAGGCTGGCAAGCAAGACTATCCAAAGCAATGGGCCACATGTGCATATTTGTGCTTGCATATCATCTTACCCTCAGGTTGTGTCTCCACCTTGAGAGGAGGAGAACTTTCCCCAGTTCCATGGTTATTTTGAGCCACAACGCGAAAGTAATAGACTGTTTCTGGCAGAAGGTTTTGAATGGTGACCTGCAACTCTCCAGGGCGGCTGGTGTTTTCCACACGCTCTCTGCATTAGTTAAATAGCAAAGCATACTCATTACATGTATAAATGAAATACACAATCATAAAAAAAGATCAATATGCATTTTTGCGGCCATATTTTTATAGTAAATTATGGGTGGGGAAATCCCAGGTGTCAGGAAGCTAATGTGCTTTAAAATGACAGCTAGATCATATGTTTAGTAACTGCATGTCACACAAATTTTACGTAAACTTGCTCTATTACTGTAAAATAGTTATAAAGGTGGGACACTTACTTTTATCCTTCTAAATTTTGAATAGATTAGGCGAGATTAATAATCCCAGTGACCCCAGAAAGTGAGAGGAAAATCTTTGAGGAGATTTGACCCTTTATCGATCTTGCCGAAAACTTAAACAGATTTTATTTTGTAGGTGGTAAGAAAATGGGAGTCTTTAGCTACTTTGTTAGAGAGTAGCTACTTTGTTAGAGAGTAACTGAATAAGAACATTAGATGGACAGGAAAACAAGAGGTGGCATTTTGGTATAAAAAGGAGAGATATGCCGGAAGTACAAAAGAACAGTAAAAACAATTACACTATTGTTGGACTCCCTTAGGATTACTATAATGATGAGCAGTGGGGCATCTCTGCTGTGTAACCATATGTAAAATACAGGAAAATAATCTATTGCAGCATTTTAAATAAGAGAAACCTCACCTGTTCATTCCCTCCTTGCTGTAGTAGACTTGGTAAGTGAGATTTTCTCCATGAGCATCCGCAGGTACACGCCATGTCAGCTTGATGAATCGTGTGGACACCAAAGAGGCCACGACATCCCGCGGGGATGATGGAAGAGGGCCTCCTGGTGTGGCAGCTACATGGTGAGCAGTGGCATGGGTCAGTGAGGGGGCAGGAGAGGTTGGGATGGTAACACCTTGACAAAGGTAAATGGGAGGAGGGAGAGGAGGACAAGCACAGGCACACAGACACGAAAAGCGAAAAACAAGAACAGAAAATAAACAAAACAAACCGGGCACAGCCTCCATGCAGACATGGGCAGACTGCCAATGAGAAGGACACCCTCAGTGATAAGAAGTCAAACAAATGTCAGTGCCTGTGGATTAATTGAGTCTTGACCTCTAATCAGCTTACAGTGTCACAACTGGCTGGCTTTGCTGCCCACAAACATGCAAAACATAAAATTCTACCCAATGACTGACCAAGGTAATAGTATGGCCAAGCACACTACACATGCCTTGGCTATCAGTGGGTCAACGTATCCACTTGCAAAACTTTAAAATGTTACAATCTTCCACTTTCCCATATTTTCTATAATTCTCTACCACCAATAAAAGGGATTTGTTGATTTTTAGACATTACTGCATAGACAACAATACCAATCAGCCTAATATCAATTTGCTCTACCGCTTTTAAAAAAAAAAAAAAACACCAGGAAAAAACAAGTTTTTGAAATAGGTTATAAAAATTGTTTTTAATACCCATTTTTCATATATAAGTTATTAGCTACAAAAGTATAGCAATTTAAATATTACCATTCAAATATGAGAAACACAAAGTTACAATAACTTAATAAAAATGTTCAAATACTGGTTATTCATTTATTTTAGAAAAGGGAAGAGTGCATCATTCAAAAATACAACTCCATGCACAGGCTCTAAAACGATATGAAGAAAATAAACTTGTACATGGGGAGTGCATTACAAATAAATAATTGTACAATCTGAGTTACAATGTAAAATTTATTACAGCAGTTGAAATGGGAAATTATTTTTGCCATTTTATGTGTCTGAACTTTAGTAAGAGTTGCAGATCAACTTCAATGTAGGATGATAACCTTAATGTCACAGGGATTTTTCCATGACCCAGAAATCAGCAGGGCGTATGACGCACAGAGAAGAGGATGCTGAGCAGGGGGCAGTGGAAGGGTGGACCAGAAAAAAAGGTAAACGGGGATCAACAAAACTAGGCGCAAGTCACTGGAGTAATTCTCCACAGGAGGGACTACCAGGCAATGATTATATAATGACCTTTACAATAACAGAAAAGGTCAAAGACACAATGATGTAACGGAGCGAATATTCATCAAGGCAACAAAATAAAATATGCCACCAGCATGGCCTGATTTATTATTTGTAGAAATGTGGGAAAAATTAGATGCAGGAACTCTCAGATAAGGAGGGTCTAGATGCATGGCAGCCCCAAACAGTGAAGGACGCTTTCTAATTCACACTTACCAGGTTCTAAAATTATGAGCTGAGCTGCCGCTTGCACATTTCCCACCTCGTTCTCAGCAATACACTGATAAAACCCCTCATCTGAGCGTACCAGTCCAAGAACTTGTAGATCATGATCATCCTAAAGAAGGAAAGACATCAATTTTACATACAAAGCAGACAGGCTTAAAGTGACACTAAACTCAGGAGATAAATCTTAAAAATGCATTAAAGTATCACTCAGCTGTAGATCCTCAAATCACTGAATTGGTGCGGACACAGTCCTTCCTTCTGGAGGGTGGCTACTTTTGTTCCCCATGGTTCCTGTGTGTTGTAAAGTAGCCACCGCTCCAAGCTCACTCCTGTGATACACTACAATCTCAATAGAAATTAAACTGAACGTGAGATTGTAGTCCATCACGGGAGTGAGATTGGAGCAGTGGCTACCTTACAAAACACACAGAGACCATGGAGGATAAAAGTAGCCACTCTCCAGAAGGACGGACAGTGCCAGCACCAATTCACAGATGATTTGAGGTTCTACAGCCGAGTGATACACAAATAAGAGACATTTTTGTTAATAGTGTACTTTAATGCATTTTTAAGATTTAACTCCCGAGTTTAGGGTCACTAACACTTTAAATATTTGCTCAATACAACCAGTTACAGTCTGATCAGGAAATGTGTATATCCACAGGCTCTGACCAATGCAGAAATGTCCTGGTTGAGCTTCTTCCCGGTCAATTGCTATTGTCTATTCCCCCCCAAAAAAGGCTGATGCCAGGGGCATCTTTTCACCTTACCCTCCTTATAGGCATGTATATTCACCCAATAGAACTTTGCCTATTTGTATCACAATTCTTTTATAGAAAGTCATTCAGCAGCTACAGCACCTCATGATCTGGCAGCTAAATAATGTCATTAGATAACAAATTCTAAAGCTTTACTCTCCGATTACCCCCTCCAGGATAAAAATTCACGAGAGTGTGTTAAAGCAGCTTATTTCACCACTATGACTGGTTTTTACCCACCGAACATTGTCTATGCAGGCAATGTTTCCAAAAGTCTATTTTATAAAAAAAAATACCATACACTATGTCATGTCAACTTATTATGCTTCGCGTCAGCAAAAAAACCAAGAGCATTGCCAATAGTGCTGTCTAACAAGCTTCCAGGGAGAGCAGAAAGGAGTACACCTAAACCAATACAGCCTTAAGGAAGTCACTGGATCAAGAAGCAATGATTCTTAATAACCCACAGCACCAGTCACTTCTAGCTTTCACTGATCTTATTCAGTTAGGCAACTAAATTGTGATGAACAGTCTACCATGGAAAAAGGCTTCACCTCTTTCTACTTTGCAATTAAAGAACATCCGATTACCTTCCCGGTCACATTATGACCTTTATTTCTACACTCAAATATCTCCATACCAATTTGATGAATTGCTCTTCACAGGAGCATTATTTTGCCTAAAGCTTTATCATTTTTTTTCTACTTTCAACAACAAAGCAAACAACCAATTTGTTATGCCTATGGATTGTAGGAATCATTCTGCTTGAACCCCACACTCCTGAACTGTTAACCTGAGGAGCGGAATCATTTTTTTCCAAACAACAGTTCCAATCACAGAATACTGCAATTAATGTGTTTCTTTGACCAGAGTTAGGAACAAAATGAGGGTGTTCATACCAGCTGGTTAGTGTTTTGTCCTTGTCCCCCAGAGATCTAAAGATGATCTCAATTTGCTTGTTTTAAGAGCAGAAACCGTTTAACAAAAGCTTCCATCATGTTAGTTCAATTGACTACACTACACTACTGTAAATTAAATTTGCTTTTCTTTTTTTGTTTATATCATAGCAAAATGATTCCAGTTTCATGTTTTCTTTTTGTGATAGCCATACTTACAATAATTAGGCCAGACAACAACTATGCAAATCCATTAACTCACCACTATTTTGAAGTAATCGCTTGGAATAACCATGTCTCCATTCTTAACCCATTTGACAGCAGGTGTGGGTTTTCCAGTGACCTCACACTCAAACACAATGTCCATAGATTCATGAGCATGAGTATTCGATGGCTTAACATGAAAAACAGGAGGCACTGCACAGAGAGAACATGTAATTAAGTGCATTGTTTTTGAATTTCTGCTTGAATAAAAAGCAATTTGCAAGTTTGTACCAGAACATACCACAGTCCTCTCCATTTTGTAGCAATGTGGGCAAAAAGCTTTCAGCAACTAAAGGGTTTGTGACATGGGTGCTATCAAAGCACAGGATGATAGATAAAGGTTATGATGATTTAATGACAGAGGGTTAAGCCACACACACGATAAGGGAAATACTGACCATTAGTCACCAACAAAAACTCTGTTGGAGAAGGAAAGGAGTGACCTAATTTATTGTCAAACACCCAATGTTATCACCTGGAAGGAAATGGGACAGGCCCCCAGAGAGGGAAGTAGTGCATCCTCTCCCAGATAAACAGAAAGTAGCAGTAAAACCTAGTGTCATTGAGGACATTAACTAGGTGTAGCAACAAATGTTTCTACTCGGAGGCTGCTGGATGAGAATAATTTACACCCCAGAAAACAGTGGAGTGTACAAAAAAAGCACCCCATTTGTAAACAAACACAGAGTGCACTACAGACTATTATATACAGATGATCTTGCCATCATCGGTTAAACTAGAAGTCCTTTTTATTTATTTTTTACAAGTGGATCCTTTGCTTACTTTCGTGTCAAAAGAATTTTAGTAACTGGCAATGAAAACAAGTGTTTGAAGTTTTTTTTTGCTCAAATTGCTTTTTCACTCTTTAACCATTTCCAATCATTTATTCACCAAAACTTGATCATGTATTTTTCTCTGCTTATTTTTGAGCCGGTCCCTCCCTCTTTAAAGTGAACCTGAAGGCTTAGGTTGCATCGATATCTTAACAGATGCTGCTGAGGCCAAAAGTATAGATGTCTGTAGAAAACTGTGCTTCCACATACTTGGGACTGAATACATTTGACATTTGATTTAGCTGTCAGAATGACCTCCATCTAAGTGTTCACTGACAGTACTGGGCAAAACACTAAAACAGTCATTGGCTCAGAGAGCTGCCATTCCTCCTTCCAGTTAGTTATTTGCATAGGAATAAAAGGAGGCCAACATAAGAACAGATTCACATATCTATGCTAGTTCTATATTAAAATAAGTACATTTGGTTTTAAACGCAAATATATCTAGGCTAAGCTGTGTTTGTAATATCTGCCAGGGGTTCAGGTTTTAAGTGTATAAACATGGATATAAAATGTGGTCTTCTGGCATACAATCCATACATCCAGTGACCCCAAGTCTTTAATACTGAGGCTACATTAGGTTGAATCAATATACATAAGCTGTTAAAAAATTATTTAATTTCTCCTTAACACATTGTCATCCTGAAATAGATATTACCATGTAGTACCCTCAGTTCACTAGAGCTAAGAAAAATTATAATAAAAATACAGAGAAGTCATCGAAGAGAGACATCTCACAGCGCCCCTAGGAATAACAGAGCAACAAGTGCAGTAATTTCGAATAAAAAGTTAATTACATGGGAAGATCAACTGGAGGTGAAAGGCATGCTAAGTTGAATTATAAATAAAAACACATCTTTACTAGAAAGAGATCATCATCTTGCTGACAACCAAAACCTCTAGGAGCAGTATGAATAGTACTGCAACAGACACAGTGCATGGCTTGACACCTCATGCACAGCCGTTTTGCTGCATATGATGGTTTCCTTACCTTGTACAAATAGTTCAGCTTGGGCATGTATGGTTTGGTTTCCATTGTCTGCTGTACATGTATAGATCCCAGCATCCTCCTCTGTTACATTGCTGATCTGTAGGCTGCCTCCTGCCAACAATACCAATCTGTCCGAGCTGTAAGTAGTAGACACAGTCAATGGAAGGGCAGATTTAAAACCTTCTAAGCTTGCATTGAATTGAACAATAGCAGCAACAGGACAGAAGAAATCCCAGCAGTGCTGACCTTCCTAGATCGCCAAACGCACTAAAGAATGGAGTTATGTCAATAAATCTTTATATCACGCTATAGGGTTCTAGTGTTATCACTGAAGAGGTAAACACCATACATACCGGTCATAAAGCGCAAACACAAGGCAATACTGTGACTCTAAAAGAGGACACCACAGCTTTAATAATAAGAAAAATCAATGTAACATGATGCTATGTTAGGACACTACCTATGTAGAGGCTAAAGAGCAGCAAAACACTTGTAGTAGACATCGAGGAATGACATTTAACAGAAGAAAAACATTTTGAATGCATATATAAATGTGAACAACTCAACATGAATACTCAGGGTTGTTTTAACCCCTTCGCTGCCGTCGATGCAAGGCTTACGGTGTAACAACTGCTTGCAGGTGGCCACGTCAGTAAGCCTTACGTTGGTGGCTTTCACTCTCCTGCTATAAGCTGATGGTCGCTTTAGCAACCATTTTATCAAAAAGGTTCTCCCGAGGGTCCCCTGTAAATTAATATCAGTCATTAGCAGCTGAAATGCTGCTGATAACCACCATTAACAAAAAATCTGCAGCCAGAATCTGCCAGGTTCTGTCCGCTCCATGCTGGGATTTGCTTCTCCTTGGATCCCCGCTGCTCTACCCTGCCTGTATGGGCTGAGGCAGCGGGGATCCGAGGAGAAATGCAGCCGGCGGGGGAAGGAGGGAGCTGCTTGTCATCAGGATGGCCAAGCAGTGAGGAGAGAGGAGTCACAGCCAAACGGGGAGGAGAGCAAAGACTGGGTCATCCTGTCAGTTTCAGGACGAAAGGGGCTGTGTGTGTGGCCGAGCGGAGGATCAGTACTATGTGTCCCCAGTTATGAACAGGAAGTGCTTTACATCACTTGCTGCTCATTCATGAGTTTCTGAATGGGTAGAAGCACTCATTACAGGAGGCTTCCACCCATTCATAACTGGTCGATAGTAAATATTTACTATCACCAGTTTATGAATGAATGAGAACCCTCTGTACTGAGTGCTTTCCATTCATTCAGTGCTGAGGCTGCAGAAAAAGGGATTGAGGACTCCGTGTCCTCAATTTCTTTTTCTATTTCAAGGCGGGAAATGTCAGGGATCAGTATTTTTAATAAAAAAACCCCCACACACACACACACACACATATACACATTATATATATATTATATATATTTTATATGTGCAGCAGTGTGCTGATTTGCTGATTTACACTTCTGTGTTAATTTTTTTACCGTTTCGCAAAAAGGCGCAATTTATCATTTACAAATATTTATTAACTCAATACAGTTTTATCCTCTAAAATTAGTCAGAAAAGTATTTTTTTTTGTGCAAAAAAATTACATTACAAATAAAATCCTATCAGTAATCCATTTATATGTAGAGCCCTATCATGATCTATTAAGGAGAGGCGTTGAAGGAATAAAAGGAGATTTGTGTGATTATTAAGTGCATTTTATTCCGTGAGTTTGTTTAATTCGGTAAGAGCAATCAACAGGTGAATACATTGGCATATCACTTGGTTTGAAGCACCTTTGAAGATTACTTTTACAATTTTACATTACATTTCTGCCGTTTTTGAATATTGATTTGAGAGTAAAGTTTTTCGGGGTTTTTTATTTTTTTACGGTTGATAATTGTTAATTAGATTTATTGCCTGGAGTAATCTTTATTATGATTTTTATAATGTATTTTTGGGGGATTCTACGATTATCCATTATAGATATTTTTATATATTTATTTATGAGGGACCATTTATAGCACAGTTCATTTTTAAAATGTTATATTACATATATTCTAAAGTGCATTCTAGTGTTTTTTGTTTTTTTTTTAAGAATCTGCAATTGTAATCTTGCCAGTTGGTTTTTGATCTTAGTGACATCCATGAAATCTTTACAGTGATTTCCACCTATATAATGTTTTAATTTGATATAAATTCAAACCACCTTTATAATAGTCACATTTACGGTATCTTGAAATATATTTGTTCTGATCCATCAGTATCAGGCATATTAATTTCTGTCTATTTATACTTTTTTTCATCTAATTCCGAAGTCCTGATGCAAGGGATGTTTTCTGACCCACAAGACATGTTAGCTCTGTGACAAAATCTTTTTACTTCATTTGGAAAATAAATTTATACCTAGACTTTTAAGAGCACAAAGACAATAATGGTATTTCTAGTGTACGTTATTCAATTCACCCTTTCACATGTACAGACTGTTTCAGTTAAAGTAGTGCAAAGAGTAGTGCCAATGTGGGGCATCCAATCTGCTTTTGCTTCATGGAGATTAGATGATTAATTCTGATTGGGACACTCTGCGCACGGCTGTTTAATTAACTTAGCCAAGTTGCTCAGTTCTAAAATGTTATGTGAATGATGTTTTAGAAAGGAGGAAAACATGCAACTAAAACTTGTGAACAATTTTGCTGAACTTTGAAATTACCTGTCAAAAATGATTTCTTCCTGTTTGTGGCTCCAGCGTATATTGGGGTTTGGGAACCCAGATACCACACAGGAAAGTAGTACTGTTTGTCCTGCAACACTCGTAGCAGAGAAAGGCTGGCGAAGAAATACCAAAGAGCGATCCTCTCCCGTTTCTAAGGAAAAGAAAAACAGTTCAACAAAAAATAGTTTAAAGTCCATTTCCACCTTTGTAAGTGATTAGCACTTAGTGGTTTTTTTAAGAGGTGCAGTGATGATGTATACATGTGCACATTTTTCATGACTCGCATTTGAAGCCTTTCCTCATTTTTTTTCAATGAAGCGTCTATTAGACCTGAAGGCTAAAAATTCTACGTTTTTTTACACATTTACACTGGCCAGGAGGGGGGAAGAGAGTGCGACTATGAATACTAAGAAATGGGAGAGCTCAAAAAGAGCTTGCACAACACAGAGGCATTACCACGAGCATATGAAGCAAAGCCAACAAAAAAAAAAAATTGCAACATTCTATTTTCATATGCAGGGGTGCCCACAATTTTTTGTGTTAAGATCTACTTTTTATATGGCCAGCTCAATGAGATCTACCAACCAAAGGCACCGCAACGCACCTCCCGCAACAGAACAGCGAGTGCGATGAACGCACTGTACAATTGTGAACGGGCCCTTAGTCAGACCTAGCACTCTTATCAGAAAAAAGGTAAACTATGGGACTATTACCTGTAATGGCCAAACTCCTAAAAAAAAAAACCTCAAATGCCTAATCTCAGTGTGTAATAGACATGTGCAGGGCAAAAAAAAAATAGTTTCGGTTAAAACAAATGAAAAACAAATTTTCATTTGTTTCATCAATGGAAACACATTTTAATGCAGTTTCCGATTCAGAGGCAACGAGTCTCCGAATCTGAAGCCCCACAAAGAGACTGCAGAACAAGCAGCAGCCGTATCGGCCACCAGTGCGTTCTGGGCATGGGTGCTGCCATCTTGGGAGTATATTTTGGTATACCAAAATACCAAGATATACTCCAAAATAATAGCAGGCATGCGCAGTACCCGCCGGGTACACAATGCCCCCTCCCTCTTAGAAAGAACATGACTCACCCGGGACTGTGTCGGATGTGTGTGGCCCCAGGGCCCGGCTCTCAGACTTCCTCAGAGTAGAGCGCTGCATGCTGTACTCTGTGAACCACGGCTTACAGTGTCACGAGCTTGGTTGGGATAGAGCGCCACCTGCTGGTCATGTCTGAGAACTGCACCCGGCCAGCAGCAGCTGAGCGCCAAGATAACCGGAGCAGCCAACTATAACTTCTGATCGCGATCTACCAGAATTAGCTTTGCGATCGGCTGGTAGATTGCGATCGACCTTATGGGCACCCCTGTTCATATGCCTCAAGGATTTTAAGACACCAAAGTTCTGATGGGGGTCAGATGGTGTGGTGCTCAAGGATGTGTCTAAATTCCTTTAACTGATGAATCGCCCTTAATGCCCCATAAAAAAAGGAAACTTCATCCTCACAAAACTAGAAGAAGAAAAAAAATCACACAATATTTGCAGCAGATTTGGGTGTACAGTAACTGAAAAGAGAGGAAATCTGAGGTATAAAAGATAAAATGGCAGGAAGATGGAAAAAACATTTATAATTTGTATTCTAAACAAATTAGGAAAGTCAATGACAAAAAGGCAGGATCTTAATTGTACACTTCCTGAATTTGGCTGGCAACCTATTTATAACAGGTATTTATATATCGTCGACAATTTACATACAGGGGGAAGCCACTGAAAGCAAAAAACGCTTATATCACAGATGAAAAGGTGCCTTTGAACATTTATAAAGAACACAAACAGGGGTTTTTACCTTGAAGTACTTTGATCTCAGCTTCTTCACTATATTTGAAAGATGCTCCACTGCCCACTCCACACCGATAAACACCAGCATCACTCTCATTGGTGTTACTGATAACTATGCTGCCATTGGACAGCAAAGCAATTCTGTCATCCAGTTCTCGTAAAGACCTGTCCTGCTCCCAATGAACAAATGATACCAGTTCTGGGCTTACATCACAGCTTAATACCAAACTATCCCCAATGTACACAGAAGAGGCCTCAGGCTGGCTGGCAAATCGGGGAAGACCTGCAACAACAATATACAAAAAACAGTCAAGGTGAAACCTTATACACATACAAAACATGTAGGAAATAGCTACATGACATTGCATGCCATTTTTAGAACTTGCAAATACCGTATATACTCGAGTATAAGCCTAGTTTTTCAGCCCATTTTTTGTGCTGAAAAGTGCAGTACTATAAATAACTATAATGGAAAATAATTGCTTTTGACAAGTGAATGAAATAGACTTCATTTCCATGCAGCCAATAAGTAGTGCCTGTATAAAGTATTCACCGAAGAACATTGACTCATAATTTTTATTTTAAATTATGGTCAACAGAAATAGACTAATGTCAAAGTGCAAATAGATCTTTACAAAGCGATTTAGAATGATTTACAATGAAAACACTAAATAACTGACTGCACATGTATATACCCCCTTCAAAAAAAATCTACAGTAGATGCACCTTCGGCTGCAATTAGGCAGCATCATTGAGTCTGTGAGGATAGGTCTCTATATCTGGCCACTGCAATTTCCCCCATCCCTCTTTGCAAAACTGCTCCAGCTCTGTCAGGTTGCATGGGGATCATGAGTGAACAGACATTTCTCAAGTCTAGTCTACTGGATTGAGATCTGGACACAGACAAGCATTCCAGGACATTATTGCTGTAATTCTGACTTTGTGCTTGTGGTCATTCTTAGGCTAAATACATCCTTTCCCTAGGCTCAAGTTTCTTGCAGACAGCATCAGATTTTCCACCAGGATTTTGCTTTACTTCTCCACAATTCTACCCTCTATCCTTCACAAGAATTCCAGGACCTGGGAACAATCAGCACAGCATGATGACTTCACTAGACCTCATGGTGGGTCTGCTGAAGTTATGTGTAGTGTCAGGTCTCTGACTCGCAAAAGCTGAATTCTGGTCTCGGACCTTAGCATAGAACCTTCTTCCAGCTACCTTCAGTCTCTTTTAGGAGTTGTCTGACAAACTGTAGGCAGAATGTCAAGTTTTCGTTAGTGGCTTTTTGCCACCTCTCATAAAGCTGTGACTACTGAAGCACTAAATTGGCAACAATTGTTATGCATAGCCTCTCCAGTAACAGCCAATGAGACCTACAAGTCCTTTAGGGTGGTCATAGAGCTCTTCGGGTCGGCTTATACTCGAGTATATACGGTACTCTCCTACTAATCTTTCTTTGCGTGGTCACTATGTTTTGGCGGACGGCCTGTTTTTCACAGGTTTATAGCTGTGCCATACTTTGTATTGCTTACTGATTGGGAATAACAATCCCAAGGGATTTGCAGCGATTTGTACATTTTCAAATTATTAGTGCTGTTAAGTTACTGCCTTTTGTGTTCTTTTGTCTTCATGCTGTAGGGCAGCACAGACCCCCTGGGCCATGAACAAGAACTGGGTCACAGCCACAGGCAGTCTCCTCGGCAGTCCACCACATGCTGCACTTTTTTTTTTTTTTCCCCTCTGCTCCTCTGGCCTGACCGTGCCATGCCCCTACCCGCCCCCGAATGCAGGGAGACACCTGGGTTGCGTTCCAGAGGTCGAACGCTGTGGAGTACACACTATAGCATGAACCGGCCCTTAAAAGGAGAACTATGGGGTCAGTGTTTTTCCCCATAGTTCTCCTTAGGGTAACGGGAGGACACAAACTAGCGTCCTACCGTTACCCTAAGCTCAGTATACCGCGAGCTACAGCTCGCAGTATACTGAGACGCCGCAGCCGGAGCGGATCCCGACATATTTTGGGTTTTGTGGTCTTTTTTTAAATTGTAAAAAAAACTGCTTTTTTTTTTTTTTTTTTCCTGTGTTGTACACTTTTATTTACAATTTTACAGTATTTGGTGAATGAGTAGTGGCACCCAGATTCAGATAAGGACCCCTGCCCGCAGACCACCATAACCTCATCATAAGGACAAGGTGCTTTGCCAGGGGGTACCAAATGAATCTTACATGTCTACAAATAGGTTTTACTCTACACCATTTTTTATTCTATATGTAATCCTCATGATAGCTGTAGGTGGTTTTGGAGAGGGTTCTATATAACCAAGTACCAGAAGTACCAACTCTTTTCTAAGCATGCAGCTCCTAACTTTTTAATAGCCATCATGCATACCTACAGAACCTACACACATTCTCATCCATTTGTTAACATGCTTGATAGGTATTTGCCTGTTCAGAATACAATACATGAACGTAATGCCATCCCATGTGGCTAATTAGACTGTCCACTCATTCAGTGTTGCAGTTTCTATGTTTTCTGTTCTATTCCCTATATTGCATTAACTATATTCTTTTTCCCAGTTGTGCTACACAAAGAAGCTGCAAAACAAACAGGAGAGGGAACAGAAAGCCATAAAAGGATGGAGTTTAAAAAACAGAGAAGGCAAAAGCAGAGAAAGAAGGATGAAATAGAAAGAAGTCAGTGACAGCTGTAGAGAAGCACTGGGTGTGAATGTGCAGTCTCTCCAATCACTAGGTGCTGTAACCCTTCACCTTGCACAGCCCATACAATACAATTAGTGACACCAACACATCTTGTCAGAGATCAATGTTCTGTTCATTAAGAGCCTGCAGGCAATGTATCCTTAGCCTCCCCCTCCTGCATCTCAGCTCACAATGAATCACTCAGCAGCACTGTCACAATCTCCCATCGATCGTACCAAGCTGTGAATAATCTTGTACTAACCGATAAAGAAAAGGGAACAGTGTTGTTTTCCAACAACTTTATTCAACTTCTTTAAGGGCCTGTAACTCTATACTCCAATTCATACACTTTTAATTTCGAAACCACAATTAAAGTTTTCAGCAATTTGAGCTACAGTAGCTCTTCTAATGGATCGGACTACATGGTCCAGCCGTTGCTCCCCAATTGCATTAATGAGCCTCGGCCACCCCTGACCCTGTCGCTTGTTCTCCTTCCTTGGACTACTTTTGGTAGGTCCTGACCACTGCAGACCGGGAACACCCCACAAGGGTGCAATTTTGTGGTCACTGTGACCCAGTCCCCTAACCATCACAATTTGGCCCTTGTCAAAGTCAGTAAAATGCTGACGCATTTTCTTCTGCTTCCAACATAACTTCAGGGACAAAATATTCACTTGCGGTCTTAACATATCCCACTTGCTTCCAGGTGCCATTATAATAAGACAATCAACATTATTCATTCAGTGGGAATCCTAATACTCACCAGTACAACAGATTTGTAGGACATAGGACACAACAAGGAATACAATTGTTCTAAACAGCTTTGGTCCATAAGGAAAAGCAGCAATGTAACAGGAGATGGTAACACGCCCTATTTGTTTTCAAAAACTGAACAGAGAGGTAACATCCATTGTGTTTATTTCTTGCTCATGCCAAAATCATGCAAGGAAATATCAAAGGTAAGTTGTCAGTCATAACACCTTTCTGTAGTAATTCTTTGATATAGCCCTAACAGAGAAAAATGCACCACCATGCAACATGAATAGTTTTCACAAGCTGAACACATACTGTATTATTAAGCAAAGCAAGGGAAATTAAGAAAGTGCAAGAGAATCACAAGTATATTGAATTATAAAGATCAAAATAAAAAAATGTTCATGTGCTTCACAATTGTTTACAAAAAAAAGTGCTTTTTAC
>NW_017306365.1:188855-203972 GCF_000935625.1 Nanorana parkeri
GATTGGTTGCTATGCACAGCTGTGCCAGATTCTGTCTGATGCAGTCTTTGTAAATACCCCTCAATGTGTTTCTTCCTTTGTGTCTTCCACTGAAAAAACTGTGCACTTCCACCACTAATATTATAAAATGAAAACAGACCAGACACTGTGCAGATACCCAACGAGAAATGTTACCACCAATTTAACTTCTCCTAAAACAGTTACTTTTAAGGCATGCCAACTGTCAGGGTTACCAGTGTGCTTTTTTCAGCTCTCAACCAAACTTCCAAGCCCTCACATGGCTGATGTCATAGCCGATTACATGTGCTGCACCATGGCAACTGCATTCCAAATAGAGGCTAAGATGGCACCTTCCTTGGCTGTAAGGCAGTGGTCCCCAACCCCCGGGCCGCGGACTGGTACCGGTCCGTGGATCAAATGGCACCGGGCCGCCCAAGGAACATTAAATTATTTCTATTTTATTTACTGTGGTGTATTTCTCTCAGGTTTGTCCGACTTTCCAGGACAAGAGGTTAACCCGGGAGCTTGAGAGACGTCACCTAAAGCCACACCAATACCGCGGTTTTAGGTGACGTCTGGAGCTGAGCGGCTGCAAGCGGCAGTGGCGTTGTAGCTTTGGTAAAGAGAAGGTGTGTATCGCTCTTCTCTCTGTTCACCGGTACTTTCTCATGTTTAACAGTGCTTGGTGTACGTGTATATTGTGTTTGCTCAAATTTAACCCACAAATTAGCAAAAATGAGTACGAAACAGACGTCGTTAGAAAGTTTCCTTGGGAAAAAGAAAAGGCCCAGTGAAGAGACAGAAGAAGAGCCTTCAACATCAAAGAAACATGTAACTTTTAACAGACAATACCACGAGTCCTACTTGAAATATGGATTTATCGGGACAGGTGATTCCCACACACCAGTGAGTTAAAATGTTAAATCACTTTATATTCATTTTTTGGTGTAACTGTATTTTATTTTGAAGGCATGTTTAAATACAATTAAAATTATTAAATCAAAACAATCTAAAATATAAACAATCAACGTCCCCCCCTCAGCGGGCCGCGGCAAAATTATCAAACGTTGACCGGTCTGCGGCGATAAAAAGGTTGGGGAGCACTGCAGTAAGGGATAGGAGGTTGTAAGTTCAGCTTAAGTTAATGCTGAACTCCAGGCAGAAATTTTTATCCCATCAGCATAAAAGCACTTTTTTTTACCTTTTTCGCATGCACAGGTTTACAGGCACAGAGAAACCAAGAATTCTGTTCCACATTAAAAGGCAATCTGTCCCCTTAACATTCGTTTTATAAGACTGGTAGGTCACTATGCCCTTTATTCCCCTCCCACCAGTCTTGCAACTTTCCCTGCGTAGTTCTTGTTGTAGCAAGCAGTAACGCAACTACGTTGGCATTTGCTATATAGTGGGAAGACCCACAAGTCTCAGCCACCTGCTCTAAACTACCCTCTGTAACTGGGATTTGACTGACAGGCCAGGAGACTCCTGGTCCATCCCACCTCCCATGACATCACCGTTAACATCTGCAAGAAACCTCCCATCCCTCTGCCATAATCTTGCCTACAAAAATTCCCATTGCACAATGCCAATCCTTCGGGGGCCTGGCACTAGCTTCATTTTGTGAACTGGAGCAATGAAATCACACTATGGTTATTTGTATTATTATGTATTAGCAGCTTTCTATTATACATATCGCACACCACTAAAGGATGAATTTGACTTGTATTCCAGAGTTCAGCTTTAATAAAAAGGTATCATTTCAGAGTTCAGCTTTAATAAAAGGTATCATATGTGTTTTTCAATAGGCTTTAGCACAGGTTCCTTAGACACACCTTTTCCTCTGGTACAGTTCAAGCCACTATGATTTTTATGTTCCTCAATCCCTCCATAAAAGTGTAGTAGATCTTGATATTTTTAAAAATGAATACAAGCAAAGAATCTCACATTTGACAGTGCTCGATGATGAGCACAATTGTAAACTACCCCGTTTACCAAATTCCATTGAATCATCATGGAAGGTAATTAGGCTTTAAGGATTACTTTAAGCGGTAATAAACACTTGAAGGTGTTTCACTTGCTAAAGTGTAGTTGCTGCTACTCATGAATGTTACAATCACCTAATCTGAACCTATGTGGTCATATTAGTGTACACAAGCACAAACACAATTTTAATGCTTACATTGCTTGGTGTGCAGCATGCAATACTCTCTAAACAAAAATACATACAAAATGTCAAAGGCTCTCACCTGCAACAGAGAGTTTTGCAGCGCGACTGACAATACTGCCCAGGCTTTCAACAGTGGCCACACACTGATAAATCCCCTCGTCTGGTTTGTTGTGTTTGGAGTGTACAACACTGGTAATAAACAACGATCCATCTGGAAGAAGCCGCCGCCGGTCATCAGACACCAAATTTAGAAACGTTCCATCTTTTTTCCATTCGGTCTTTGCTGATGGCTCAGCATATACAGAACAGTTCAGAATGGCTGGAGTCCCACGTAAAGTCACAGTGTCCACTGGTTCGGTTAGGAAGTAGAAGGGTGTGAATGTCCTGAACCCCGAGCCTGCAAAAGATATAAAACACCTTGTTACTACAATCAATTACTAAAAGTAAATATGTGATTGAATAAAATAGAAATTTCTGCATATATTCACACCATTTCATTTAATAAAACAAAGTTTTCTCATAAGAAAACAAAATCACAACCCAAAACTTTGTTATGGAAAATTCAACCCATGCATTCTTATGAATAGATGATAATATACATGTATTAGGTGAAATATTCACTATAAAATCGATCATGGCATACATGCACAAGGTGAAAGTATTAACCACAATTGTCCATCGTACATTATAAAAAGTCAGTAAGGGAATATATTTGTCTTAAGGCTCCATGCTACCATGAGGATTCCTATAAACCTGATCACACTTACACCATTATTTCCCCTTATAAAAACACTATATGTAGTGGAAAGGTCTCTGCCTGTGTGGCAGCAGACAGAATGGCTGAAATTGCTTTCGGCATTTTGAACATCTGTTTCGGCAGCGGAAGAAAGAACAGAACACTTCGCAAGCAGTGCAAACAATGACAGAGGCAGTGGATGGGCACAGCGGCACAGTGCCAACTCACCTCTCCCCAGCGTGAAAACCAGCTAACTCAGCAGTTCCTCCATAACAAGTCTGTGTAATAGCAAGCAGACACTGCCCTAACCCCATCCCCCTTTTCCTCAATACTGCCGTGATCCTGGAGAAGAGCTGTCACAATGCTACATGTCACATAATCAATTCCTATTAATAGTACAAGCAACTGCAAAGTTTTCAGGAAGTGCTTTTAGAAACAAAGCATCTCAGCTCACCAAATACATAAATCAATCTTCTATAATGTTTCAAAAATAAATCTCCCATTCAAAACTGGGAATCCAAACATGCATAACGCCCAGTAGGTCAATTTTCCCCTTCTCAAAGATTGATAAAAGCCTATCTTCAAATAAAAGTAAACAAAATAACTAAAAAATACCCTTGAAGTGGGGCTGCTTGTTTGTGTCGAGGGGAACCGTGTAAAGGACTTTGGCCAGGTTCACACCATTTTAACGGCCCAGATCTTGAACGCGGTGAATTGCGTTTTTACAGCTTTTTTTCTTCTTATTTTTTTAAGGTTAAAATGGCTTTTCAGGTGTGTTCAGTGCATTCCAGACCAAACAAAATGAGACTAGCAGTATTTTTTTGGTCTGATCCAGAACGGACCGCGCCGGAGTGAACAGAGCCCAGAAATGCCATAGGAATACATTGGCATGCTTTTTTGGTCCGGGAACAAACTGTTCTGGTGATCCGGACATCGTGTGAACAAGACCTAAATTGATCCCCTGCTCCCACTGATTGCAAGACCAGCACCACTAGCCACCTCCTCCCTTCACTCAGGCGGGCACAGGCCTGCTGACTTCTTCACATGCAACATAGGGGCCATAGCCCTGCATTATACGCAAGGACACCGAGGGACAATCCACATGCCCGAGCATAGGGGCAAGAGGAGAGTACTGATTGCCAGGAAGGCAGAGATCAAGTAAAAGTCCTCTTTACAATACCTCTAGACATGAATGAGCATGTAACCCTTGCAGTGCAGGAGTAAGCCTGACTGGAGATAGGCTTTAACTGGTAAATAGCAACATGAAATTGACAAGAGTGTTATAACACTGGGCAAAGTACACTTACACATTTTCAAAATCAGAAATGGGGCTACAATTTGTTGAACTCAAACTCATGTACACAGCAGCTAGGGTAGCGTGCACTTACAGGGTACTATAATACACATACACCTGACCATGACGCTAAGACTACACTTTGAAAACTACAGGTATTTCTGATTGGTGATTTTCAGCTAGCGACACACATCTTGATTTCCCCATCCACACAACAGCACGGATGGCGGAATCTCCAATGTTGGCTATTGAAGTCAGCACCTGCAGCACCCATGGCTGCCTAAATACAGTGGTGCTCCTGAACAATTACTGCATCAGAGTGCAGTCACTATTCAACCAAAATTTTCCACCCAGCTCAGTTTTTATATCGACTTTGGTGAAGCCATGTGGTTCTTGCAGGGCCACCCACAGTTCGATCTTCGGCCAACTGAGCAAGGAATCGCACAAAAGTCAAGCCAGCTTTAATACATCCTTTCCCTGTGGAAAACTATTTAATAAGAATATAATTCTTTAAAGCACGCAGAAGAATACTTCCTCACAGTACCTAGGCTCACTTTATTCTATCCTCACAAAAGCATTATAGAACTTTTACATCATCTGAGTCATATGACACGCACTGCTGCCTTTGATCTCTGGATTACACTGATGGTGTCATCAGGAAGCTGAATCTAGGAACAAGAGCTCTCTGGTGACAGCTTGCACCTTCACTGATAAAGTGGCTACCTTGCAGCCACACAGCACGGTGGAATGGTTGACAAAGTGGGCCTGGGGAAAAAAGACGCAGCTGCAGAATGCTTACTGTAAATTGTGTAACATTTACAACCGACTATACGGTCACTGTCTGTAGGATAAGATTTCCAGTCAAGGTCTACTTTTAAAACGTCTAGTCTAGGCTACCACTGGATAAACTGGAAATCTGGCTTATGTACTGAGGGACTACCCCTCCCTGGGTTAAGGGGGTGACCTAGGTAAATTAAGAAATTATTGATTTGTAATGACAAGGCCAAAACATAAAATACCTTGCCAACCAATACAGCAATGCTGTCTATGGACAGTGTCTACTGACTTCTGAAAACCTACCTAGGTTACATATTAGGCTGCAAGACATGCACATTCAGGTGATCCGAACATGTGAATGTCAGTAGGTTAAGGGCCTGTGCTGAGGGGCTTTTGTGCGCTTCAAGTGGGTTTTGAATTCCCAAACAAATTAAAGGAGAATGCAAAAGCTTATGTCAGGTCAACTGCACCCATTAATAAAATTCTGAATGATCTCAAAAGTGTCTCAAATTGATGTCAAACAGGCACCATCAACACAAGCCCAAAGCCCATTGAGATCCCAAGTGCCCGTTCACACTATGGTGTTGCATTACCGTGAGCTTTACTGCAACGCATGTTAAATGTGCGGGTGCAACGAGGCGACATTCATTCCGAATGGCACCCAAAAATCACCCTGTGACAGACATGTCTTGCCCTAAAAATGCGTGGCAACATACTAATGTATGCAGGCACTATTTTTGGCAGCACATTCATTAGTGCGCTGCCGCTCATTAAGCTGCAAGTTACATTCATCAGCAAGGTACATTAGGGTGCTATACAAATATATGTGGTGGCGCAATGCCATTCAAGGAGTGTTTGCTGCATGTTGCGGTCAAGAGTAAGCAATGTCCTGTGAAGAGGTCCTTAAACTGGCCATAGACAGAAAACAGCCAAAAGTGCAAGCACTATGGGATTATCTTAAAACAGCCCTAATTAAATCACGCTCCAACAGCACATACTTATGTGGGCTCTCATACAACATCACATGTGAAAACAGTGCATAAGAGGTCATTTAGCAGGCTTGTAAGCTACCATCTTTCTATAAAATGCTAGTTGTTTGGTTGAGTCTGTACCTTGTTTTGGGTGGCTCCATCCATTTACAGCAGGGGTAGATAAACTTCAGCCCCCCAGCTGTGATGAAACTAGACAATCCCATCATGCACCTATCTCTGGACGTCATGTCTGCAGCTGTCAGTCTTGCAATGCATAATGGGATTTGTAGTTTCACCAGAGCTGGCTGAAGTTTAGCTACCGCTGCCTTATAGGGTCCCATGGAGCCACCTTTATGTGTGCGCACTCCCAGCTGCCAGTACTGACAACTCAGCTTGTCCCCATAAAGCCTAGAGAGAAAAGCCACTATTCTCCTTCAGCATCCTCCAAAATGAGTGATTGACAGCATCTACAGGCTGCACTGTCCTCAGTGATCTACTTAGTGCATGTGATGTAATCTGTGTGCATGCTCCCTGATTGGAAGTTTGGGGAAGTGGCATTATGGTACATGGAACTCACTCACTCATGGAACGCATTCACACGATAGCCATTTCAAGTATGGATTTTGATCAGACTGCAGGCATCAGAGTTCTATGCATTAAGCATCTGTGCCTCATCTCATTAGAAGTTTTTTTTTTTTTTTTTATAACAATGAAACAGTTCATGAAACCAAATGAACACACAGTGAACAAAACAAAAACAAAAAAACACATGTGAAAATTACAACAGACAAAGCCCCAAAAAAAAATAAACCAACACAGTCTACAGCCAACATGAAAAAGATATGTCAGCATATTCAAGTAGGCATATTACTAGGACCAAGCAAGACTGGTTCAATCCTGGTGATAAATGATGCATCTTCACCCACCAGAACGCGTCAACCTGCCCCCATGCATCAGAGGGCTGTTGCATACCCCCAAAAGCACAATAACAGCCCTCCTGCTACCAGTTACATGCCACAAATCACACACCCCCTCCTTCGACATGTGTATAATAGAAATGGGGGAGGGCAGACAGAAGTCCCATACCACCCGTTTCCATGGATACCTGGGGCTCAGCAAGTTGCATTTCGAAGGATCTGCAAGCAGAGTGTGGGTATGCACACTACAGCAGAGAGGGGGAGGGAGGAAGATGTATGGAGGCAGCAAGCCATGGCTGCGTCCTGTGTGATAAGACTGGAGGTATTAAACCCAGCAGCACCCTGTGAGAAAACACTGAATAAGACAGTGATGGACTAGCACAGGGCAAAGTGATAAACATTGCATTATGTTTAGTAAGGCATATTCTATATAGACATTACTGCACAACACAACCAAGCAATCACATTGCCTTTAGGATGTATCCTCTACTTAAGAATCCTTTACTGAATAATACAGTAAATAATAATCCACCAAGCATCTCTTGGCCGGGTGGTGGTGTTGCAAAGACAATTTAAAGCAAAACTCTAGGCAAAAAGCTAAACACACAGCAATTGATTTACTGTTTATCTGCCAATTTGTAATTCTGGTAAGCCAGTCATATAATTTACATACTGCACAGCCAGTGCACACACATGTAGGTCTCAATTAAGCAATTCAGCTTCCTCTGTCAACTCTCCATCTTCAGCCTCCTCACTGTCCAGTGAATGAGAATCTGCACCTTTGTCCAGTTATCAGACCCAGCAAGCAGTGATGCTGAACCAGAAGTAACTAAATGACCGTAGAAACTAGTAGAGATGTGTATCACAAGATCGGCTGGTCACATTTACAAATTTTTTGCCACATAACATATGTTTTTCAACCCTGTAGTAACCATTTTTCCCAGCATTTGACTTTAACAGTTGCTTCCAAGAATTACAAGCAGCAAAGCTTCTTCAGCACGTTAGGAAAACCATGTGATGGTGAATTACCTCCTTTTCCATGGAAAACAAGAAACCTTGATCAATAGAAAAAACTGTTGTGGTGAGTCCTGGCAAGTCCTGCTGGTTCACATGTCATTTGTGGATGGCTAGGCTTATTACCTATTGCCCTCAGTAGACACCAACCCATGAATGGCCACGTTAATTAGAACAGACAAAAATTTCATGAATGGCAGTTTCAGAACTGCAAAGATGCAATAAAAGGATTGCAAAGTCAATGTTACATGTCTTTTGGGATTGTCATGCACTTCGACCATTTTGGTTCAGTGTCCGTCATTGCTCCAAGCATTTAACGGGTAATGACCTGGGTGACCGACCTGACGCCTACCTTTCCAATTAGAATCCTTTGTCACAACGTAGGTATAGGAGAACACTGTTGATCTATATTTGATAAATGCATGCCGCTATGTTTGAAACAGACTTCTCCGCCCTCTCTTGCTCTCCGGAAGAAGGTTCAAGAATTGTGCACCATGGAGGAGCTGACAGAGGCTCTTTATCATGGGGAGGAGGCTTTTAGGAAAACTTGGTTCTATTGGTTTAAATTCACCTTTTCTTCCGACAAGCCTATTTTAGGCTCAGGCTGAAGCAGCATTGTGCATCTGGGGGTCTCACTGACGAGGTAGGGCGACTCCTCAGGGCTTTTCATCTTTTGATTTGCCTCCTTTCTGCATTCCTTGTCATCTTTCGCTTTGGTTTTTTTCCCCTCTGTGGGCAGCACAGAGGTGTAGAGGTAAGCACTATTGCCTTGTAGTACTGGGGGCTCCTGGTTCAAATACCAGAAAGGTCACTATCTGCATGTTCTTCCTGTGCTTGAATGGGTTTCCTCCAGGTACTCCGGTTTCCTCCCACACTCCAAAGACACGCTGGAAGGGTATTTGGCTAATGTCTAAATTGGCCCTGTATGTATGTATGTATGTATGTATGTATGTATGTATGTATGTATGTATGTATGTATGTGAGATAGGGACCTTAGATTGTAAGCTCCTTCAGAGCGGGGACTGATGTGAATGTGTGCTGTGTAAAGTGCTGCGTAAATTGAAAGCGCTATATAAATACCTAATAAATAGTTCTGCTCCCCGCTTTTAGGTTCCCTATATATGTTTTTCATGTTCAAAAACAAAAAAGTTAAAAAGCCATGGAAGTACGGGAGGATTCTTTGTCAGGCCTAAAAATACCTAAAGGTGCCATTTGCGATTTTAAGCTCTTTTTATGATTTTATGTGTAAAAGGTTCAGATCTGATCTATACACTGTTATTCTAGTTTCTCTTACTTTACCCTTGACCTTTCACCTTACAGATTTAACCATTTATAGGTCTTGTGAATGTCTCATTGTCCTCATATACCTCGGTTGTGGTGGCCTATAAATAAATAGAAAAAAGAAAGAAAAAAAAAAAAAAAAAAAAAGAACAGGAATGCAAAGTAAATTGTACATTTTCTCTCTTTACAAGGGTCAAAACTAAAAACAAAATCATTAAAAAGTCTCTAAAATAAAATATTATAAATTAGCATTTTGTTTTGGGCCAGCAGGTGGAGCTACACTGATTAAGATCAGTAACTCAATATATTTACATAAAGGCTTAGTTGGAAGCTTCAATAAATGCCAGTCCACCTGAAAAGGGAACTGCTGTGCCACCTAGCTGACCCACAGTGCTCTGGGAGTCTTTTGCCAAGTATTAAATGTTTAACTGTTTTTAATTTGTACATATATAATATATAATGTGAATATAGCTTCTCTTCCAGGAGACCATACAGACAAGATCAAGCAGTACAAACTCCAAAAAGGCATCCTATGCTCGACACCACACTCAGCATAGCCCTGTGGAGAATAACATTTTGTAAAGCGCTGCGCAAATTGTTGGCGCCATATAGATCCTGAATAATAATAATAACGACAACAACAGGGAAACAGATCGTGATTTGCATACAGCCTTAGTCACCTATTTGTCTATATCTACAGACTGTTTTGACCTGAAAGCAACCTCTGATTATACAATTTTGTTTTACTGTATACTGAGCATGACTTGCAGAGGCTGGTATCAGGCTTACTTTAAGCTGCCCAAGCACCAGACATGTAAATACTGTTAAAATGGCAATATACATGTATTACTTTATGGAGAAAATGGCATTCTGCACATGTACAAAATATGTCCCATCTGCAAAACAAAAAGATCTTCCTCCAGAATGGTTGAGGTACTTATTTTAGCAGAAAGTGCAGCAGCCCCCCCAGGCAGTCTAGCAAAGAAAACAAAAGTCAGGAACTCACTTGAAAATTGAAACTCAAAATGAAGTTAGCTATGGAAATGTTGATTAACTACATAGAGGAAACTTCAGCCATAAGTAGTAAATCATATAGCATCACATACATCTAGTGTATGGAGGAGCAGCTCAGCACTATTTGGTCCCTGGAGAGAAGCAATAAAATGCTTTGTTCTGAATCTGTCAGTCTGCCCCTAGTCTCCAGCCATACTTGTGTCTTTGTCCCAATGTTTTTGCCTTGCATCTGTATTTGACCTGCCAATCCATCTTTGTCTGTACCAACAGTTTCCCCAATTTTCTGTGGCTACAAAAGTCAAAATGCACGCAGTCATTACCGGTGTCTATCTGCCCGTCTACTTTTGTTACAATGAAGTACAGAAAAGGCTTCCATAACTGGAAAAATTACTTATTTCAAAAAGCATGGCATCCATAGGTACTGTGGTTGTGTGACGATACATTTTTTTTTTTACCTGGCAAACTATACTTGAGATATTCATGGCAAGTTTAGAAAATAATGGAATCCAACTAGTATCTAGGATCCATTATGTAGACCAGAGCTACACAAATCCCAGGAGCCTGGTAGCCAATGTTCCTTAGGAATTACAGCTGGTGTCCAACGTTTAGGGATATCTCTAGTTGTTGTCAATAGAGCTACTGGCTCCTGGACTGGACAGACTGGCATCTGAATTCTATATTAGTTTGTCCACCCCTGATGAGGACAAACATATCCAAAATCTGGATATACAAGGCCCATTCAAGGAGAAGACTTATTTAGAAAAAAAAAAAAAAAGTCTTAATGAGCTGATGAAAATTTACAGCTCAGACAATCAAATGATCTTTCGAAAGCGGATTGAACAGATGGTACAGCACCGATTTTTGCTAAACAAACATTTTCGTACGGTAAGTTGGAAAATGTCTCTGACCGAATGAAAATCGGATGAATGAGTGGGGTTTTCATTCATCCAAAATCTCCCCAAGAACACAGCACATGCTCAAAAAGGAAAGCTGCCTCGGTCAAACGAATATTTCCATAGTTTGTCAAAAATTGGTTGGTTAGTATGGCTAACGAACAACTCCCGAAATTGCCATTTGTCTATGCTTGATGGGGAATTCTAGGTTTAATCGAATGAGAGTTTGTGCCAGAAAATTAAAATTTCAAACAAAAATCTACTAGCGTATGGTCACCTTAAGTAACCATCACTAGCACATAATTATCTTCAGTATCCATGTTCAAGACAGTTCTGAGATTACCCAGCTTGACGGGCCTTCTGTTCTAGTCAACATTTTGTTAAAAATTGCATACGTTTATAAAACACATTTCTTAAAAGCAGAATAAATGTTATAAAAGGTCACAAAAATGTCAGTCACCATTATTCATAAGTGTCAATTATAGTGTCCCATACTAACCAAATCAGAATTCATTACATTGGTCTATTTACAGCACAGTGAATTCAGGATTGGCTGCTACGGGTTACTGCATTCAATGATGACTGTTGCAGTTGTGATGCTAGAAATTGTGTACAAGGCTTCAAATCGCTCACATTACAGGCCGTAGTTGAGACTGCTACTTCAGCCATCATTTTAACAAGTGAACTGATTAAACACAATGTAATTTCGTTCCAAGAACTTTGGGAGAGGTGTTTGATTTGTCAGCTATTCTCTTCTTTAAGGTGTCAATATGTTCTTAGAAAGGTTGCTTCCATACAAAACAAGAGGCTCCTGACATCAAGTGGAACCAGATATAGAACACAAGGGGTGCTACAGCTTGTTACAGAGTCCAATATGACGTTTTATTTGTAAAGAAAGTGCTGCCCCCATCACCTTTTGTGATGTGGCTACTAGACATTTAGTGATAGCCAGGGCTGTAGACAGCCTGGCTGGATTTGCAGTGGAAAATGTACCCCCGGGGTGGAGTGTGACTGTCATATTGTGGGACAGCCAATGGGAGGCACTGTAATGCATGTACAGTACAGCAGCCAATCACTGGGCTTTTCTCAGCCAGTGGTGCATGCTGGGATAGAGTACATATATTGGTGCCTTGGAATAGGGCTGGGCCCCCCAGGCCTGGCTGAGGCCTGGGGGTGGGCATGGGCTGGTGCGAGGGAAAGGTTTCCCTGAGGCCTCCAGCATGGAGGAGGCCTGTGAGCCTGAAAGAGGAAGAGAGCCGGGACCAATGCCAGCTCTTGAAGTGCCCTGGAACTAAGTGGACTTCAGGAGCATGGTCGGTGTCTTTCCTGATTGAGGATCTGCATCCATCCGGTCTGTTACATCAGTGGCGGTCTGCTTTCTCCCAGGTGGATTTACATGGATACATTTACAAAGTCTGGTGATCTGGAGATTCTGTTGGTTACCCCTGGACACCTAGAACCCCTATACCCTCTCTCCCCAGTGAAGATGTTCAATAAATCGTTTACTCAGCATTTTCTTACTGCGGTGGACATCAGATTATGGGCACCAGAAGAAGGGCGGTTAGTGCTATTGGGTGGGCAGCTGAAGATCATACCCTAGACCGACTAGAAATGAACCGGGCAACCAGTGACTCCTACAGGGGTAGCGCTACAAAAGAATAAAACCACCAACACGTTTCGAGGGTCCGCAATACCCCACTTCACCAGGGCTTAAACGTTACTTTGAGTTTGTTCTTTTAAAATGTATAGAACTCTGAGAAGGAATGATGTAGAACAATATAGCAGTTATGACAAAAGAAGCATAACGCTGGCCATACACCTTACAATTATCTGCAGATTTTCTGTGGTCACATGGAAAAGGTGCAACAGATTCCTCCGTCTACACTTAACTGTGTGGATGGAGTAATCTCCACCTGGGCCAATCTGTTGCACTTTTTCCATCTGATCACAAAAAATCTGCAGATAATTGTAAGGTGTATGGGCACCTTAACATTTCTTTCCAAGATTGTGTGATTTGCACCATACACACACAAGAAAAAGGAGCTACTGTAAACAGTTACTTGCCAGGACATACATCACAGGATGACCGAGTATAACCAAAGGACTGAAATGATCAGTGGTCAAAAATTGCAATTTTAGTTCTAGTTTATGCATTAGCATTAAAAAAAAAATAGAACTCTTCACTAAATAAGAGCATGTTAGCAGATTTTACAAGTCTGTGACTAAAGAGTCACCAGGGTAACACAGGTCAATTAGCAAGAACAGCATCTGCTCATCTGCAACTGCAAGCATACAAATATAATCTAACACCGCCTGCAGATAGATGTTAGTATAAAAGAAAAAAAGAGGTATTATTAAAAAAAATCACCATGTTTCAGAACAGTAAAAGAGTTTCAAAAATTATTATTGCAATGGTCGATCATAAAGCTAAAAGTCATGGCCCGTGGAAGATCCCTGACCTTCCAGTAGGATGGACACTTGTAAAGAAAAAAAAATTTAGGTCCCGCTGCTTGCATTGGAGCACCACGAAACAAGCAAAAGCAACTAACCACAGAATCAACTAATCGATAGAGAATCTTTGACAGCTATTCCAATATATATCGATCATCGATTAGTTTTTGCAGCCCTGGGTGCAAACCTAGGTACAACATAACCCAAGAAATAGATCGGATCCCGAATCCTTCAATGAATAGAGAAAAATTGATGAGCAATCTGTATCATTTAACTGGAGTCAAAAAACATTTTTTTTAAAAGAAGAAATGACTATGTTGCCTGTATCGCAAGTCTGGTTAAACACAAATCACAAATCCTTTGACAAGTACAACAGCTCAAGTTTATGTATTTCTACTGTATATCAATGGAAGCCTGCTGTGAGGAATTATAAAGGCTTCCATAAGCTCACCTCTCCTAAAAATATCAGTTCCCCATCGTTATGCTGGGCACATGGCTTCTGTATTCTCTAAATCAAGTCAGAATAAGTATGCAGATTAGAAGTTTTGACTTTAATATGACTCTCCTTATTTGCATGGTTGTTACAGTTAAGTGTCTCAAAGCACTGAAGCCAAATTAAGCCAGGCAACTAGAGGTTTGTAATGGAAGCCTTTTGTGTTCTCTTAATATAAGTTTCCTTTAAACCTCCTGCCTGGAATTCAATTTTAAAATTACAATAACCCAAATGGTGAATTCGGATAGATTCCCTGTTGATCCCTGTAGATACTGCACATCAGAGCAATTCTAGCACAATGGCTTGCTGTCTATAGCAACACTACCCAACACCACCAAACAAATTATCTGAATTTATGGAGATGATCTTCCAATGGTCTTATCCTAAATTCATTGTCAGAAGCAGTTTTATATGGGTGGCATGAAGCAAAACCATCAAGCATTTTAAATTTCTAAATGCATTGGTCACTGGGGCACCCCCATTGGGGGACAATGGGTGGGGGCAGGGCTTAGCTCTGACGTTAGAGTAATTCCACTTTTGTTGGGGGGGAAAAAAAAAAACAATTCCCTCTGGGTAATCTGTGTGCATTGCAAGAATGTTAACCCCTTAAGGACCAAGGCCTTTTTTTCATTTTTTGCACACGTTATAATCCACATTTTAGGACTGAAAATTACTTCAAACCCAAACAAATATATATTTTCTGAAAGCCAAGATCCTATAGAATAAAATGGTGGCAGTAGCATTTTTATGCTGTACGACATTAGCGCAACTTATTATCAAATCCAAAAATGTAGTAAAAAATGCATTTAAAAGAGAACTACGGGGTAAGTGTTTTTCCCCATAGTTCTCTTAAGGGTCAGAGGAGGACATATACTAACCTCCTCCTGTGACCCAAAGCTCAGTATATCACGGTATACCGAGACCGCCGCAGCCAGGACGGATCCTGACAATGCTGTGGAGATCCACCCAGCTACGTAAGTGACAGCTGGCTCTGCCTACCTAGAGGCAGAGCCAGCTGTGCCCGCCCCCTCCATTCCTCCACTCAGCACTGGAGGATCAGAGAGGGGAGGGGGGAATCCCTGCACGGAGCCATGACTGACAGTCATCGC